>NW_025961673.1:0-46979 GCF_023159225.1 Perognathus longimembris pacificus | reverse complement strand
GTTCCTAAATGAGCTTTTATCTCTCTCCCCTCACCACAAATCAGATTCTTCTGAGGAGTTCCCAGTACATTATCCTTTCCCCTGTGTAATTACCTTAACAAGCTCCAGCTGTTTTTATTCTCAGAAGGTTTACTCCCTGATATACAGCTGCCTACCCCCTTCGTAAGTGCAGGTCCTAAATGAGCTTTTCTCTCTGTTCCCTCACCAAAATCCAGATTCTTTTGGGGAGTTACCAGTACAGTATCCATAGCAGGAAGTACTTAATTTATTAAGCTACAGCTTTTCTTAATCTCAGTGGAGATATTTACTTATAAACAGCTACCAACGCAGCATGTTCATGTCGTTCCTAAATGAGCTTTTTTCTCTCTCCCCTCACCAAAAATCAGATTCTTCTGAGGAGTTCCCAGTACATTATCCTTTCCCCTGTGTAATTACCTTAACAAGCTCCAGCTGTTTTTATTCTCAGAAGGTTTACTCCCTGATATACAGCTGCCTACCCCCTTCGTAAGTGAAGGTCATAAATGAGCTTTTTTCTCTGTTCCTTCACCACAATCCAGATTCTTTTGGGGAGTTACCAGTACAGTAACCATACCAGGAAGTACTTAATTTATTAAGCTACTGCTTTTCTTAATCTCAGTGGAGATATTTACTGATAAACAGCTACCTACGCAGCATGTAGATGTCGTTCCTAAATGAGCTTTTATCTCTCTCCACTCACCACAAATCAGATTCTTCTGAGGAGTTCCCAGTACATTATCCTTTCCCCTGTGTAATTACCTGAAAAAGATCCAGCTGTTTTTATTCTCAGAAGGATTACTCCCTCATATACAGCTTCCTAACCGCTTCGTAAGTGCAGGTCCCAAATGAGCTTTTTTCTCTCTTCCTCACCACAATCCAGATTCTTTTGGGGAGTTACCAGTACAGTAACCATACCAGGAAGTACTTAATTTATTAAGCTACTGCTTTTCTTAATCTCAGTGGAGATATTTACTGATAAACAGCTACCTACGCAGCATGTAGATGTCGTTCCTAATGAGCTTTTATCTCTCTCCACTCACCACAAATCAGATTCTTCTGAGGAGTTCCCAGTACATTATCCTTTCCCCTGTGTAATTACCTTAACAAGCTCCAGCTGTTTTTATTCTCAGAAGGTTTACTCCCTGATATTCTGCTGCCTATCCCCTTCATAAGTGCAGTTCCTAAATGAGCTTTTTTCTCTGTTCCCTCACCATAATCCAGATTCTTTTGGGAAGTTACCAGTACAGTAACCATACCAGGAAGTACTTAATTTATTAAGCTACTGCTTTTCTTAATCTCAGTGGAGATATTTACTGATAAACCGCTACCTATGCAGCATGTTCATGTCGTTCCTAAATGAGCTTTTTTCTCTCACCCCTCACCACAAATAAGATTCTTCTTAGGAGTTCCCAGTACATTATCCTATCCCCTGTGTAATTACCTTTATAAGCTCCAGCTGTTTTTATTCTCAGAAGGTTTACTCCCTGATATACAACTGCCTACCCCCTTCGTAAGTGCAGGTCCTAAATGAGCTTTTTTCTCTGTTCCCTCACCACAATCCAGATTCTTTTGGGGAGTTACCAGTACAGTAACCAAACCAGGAAGTTCTTAATTTATTAAGCTCTCCTTTTCATAATCTCAGTGGAGATATTTACTGATAAACAGCTACCTACGCAGCATGTTCATGTCGTCCCTAAATGAGCTTTTATCTCTCTCCCCTCACCACAAATCAGATTCTTTTGAGGAGTTCCCAGTACATTATCCTTTCCCTGTGTAAGTATCTTACCAAGCTCCAGCTGTTTTTATTCTCAGTAGGTTTACTCCCTGATATACAGCTGCCTACCCCCTTCGTAAGTGCAGGTTTAAATGAGCTTTTTTCTCTGTTCCTTCACCACAATCCAGATTCTTTAGGGGAGTTACCAGTACAGTAACCATACCAGGAAGTACTTAATTTATTAAGCTACTGCTTTTCTTAATCTCAGTGGAGATATTTACTGATAAACAGCTGCCTACGCAGCATGTTCATGTCGTCCCTAAATGAGCTTTTATCTCTCTCCCCTCTCCACAAATCAGATTCTTCTGAGGAGTTCCCAGTACATTATCCTTTCCCCTGTGTAATTACCTTAACAAGCTCCAGCTGTTTTTAATCTCAGAAGGTATACTCCCTGATATACAGCTGCCTACCCCCTTCGTAAGTGCAGGTCCTAAATGAGCTTTTTTCTCTGTTCCCTCACCACAATCCAGATTCTTTTGGGGATGTTACCAGTACAGTAACCATACCAGAAGTACTTAATTTATTAAGCTACTGCTTTTCTTAATCTCAGTGGAGATATTTACTGATAAACAGCTACCTACGCAGCATGTTCATGTCGTTCCTAAATGAGCTTTTATCTCTCTCCCCTCACCACAAATCAGATTCTTCTGAGGAGTTCCCAATACTTTATCCTTTCCTCTGTGTAATTACCTTAACAAGCTCCAGCTGTTTTTATACTCAGAAGGTTTACTCCCTGATATACAGCTGCCTACCCCCTTCGTAAGTGCAGGTCCTAAATGAGCTTTTTTCTCTCTTCCCTCACCACAATCCAGATTCTTTTGGGGAGTTACCAGTACAGTAACCATACCAGGAAGTACTTAATTTATTAAGCTACTGCTTTTCTTAATCTCAGTGGAGATATTTACTGATAAACAGCTACCTACGCAGCATGTAGATGTCGTTCCTAAATGAGCTTTTATCTCTCTCCACTCACCACAAATCAGATTCTTCTGAGGAGTTCCCAGTACATTATCCTTTCCCCTGTGTAATTACCTTAACAAGCTCCAGCTGTTTTTATTCTCAGAAGGTTTACTCCCTGATATTCTGCTGCCTATCCCCTTCATAAGTGCAGTTCCTAAATGAGCTTTTTTCTCTGTTCCCTCACCATAATCCAGATTCTTTTGGGAAGTTACCAGTACAGTAACCATACCAGGAAGTACTTAATTTATTAAGCTACTGCTTTTCTTAATCTCAGTGGAGATATTTACTGATAAACCGCTACCTATGCAGCATGTTCATGTCGTTCCTAAATGAGCTTTTTTCTCTCACCCCTCACCACAAATAAGATTCTTCTTAGGAGTTCCCAGTACATTATCCTATCCCCTGTGTAATTACCTTTATAAGCTCCAGCTGTTTTTATTCTCAGAAGGTTTACTCCCTGATATACAACTGCCTACCCCCTTCGTAAGTGCAGGTCCTAAATGAGCTTTTTTCTCTGTTCCCTCACCACAATCCAGATTCTTTTGGGGAGTTACCAGTACAGTAACCAAACCAGGAAGTTCTTAATTTATTAAGCTCTCCTTTTCATAATCTCAGTGGAGATATTTACTGATAAACAGCTACCTACGCAGCATGTTCATGTCGTCCCTAAATGAGCTTTTATCTCTCTCCCCTCACCACAAATCAGATTCTTTTGAGGAGTTCCCAGTACATTATCCTTTCCCCTGTGTAAGTATCTTACCAAGCTCCAGCTGTTTTTATTCTCAGTAGGTTTACTCCCTGATATACAGCTGCCTACCCCCTTCGTAAGTGCAGGTTTAAATGAGCTTTTTTCTCTGTTCCTTCACCACAATCCAGATTCTTTAGGGGAGTTACCAGTACAGTAACCATACCAGGAAGTACTTAATTTATTAAGCTACTGCTTTTCTTAATCTCAGTGGAGATATTTACTGATAAACAGCTGCCTACGCAGCATGTTCATGTCGTCCCTAAATGAGCTTTTATCTCTCTCCCCTCTCCACAAATCAGATTCTTCTGAGGAGTTCCCAGTACATTATCCTTTCCCCTGTGTAATTACCTTAACAAGCTCCAGCTGTTTTTAATCTCAGAAGGTATACTCCCTGATATACAGCTGCCTACCCCCTTCGTAAGTGCAGGTCCTAAATGAGCTTTTTTCTCTGTTCCCTCACCACAATCCAGATTCTTTTGGGGAGTTACCAGTACAGTAACCATACCAGAAGTACTTAATTTATTAAGCTACTGCTTTTCTTAATCTCAGTGGAGATATTTACTGATAAACAGCTACCTACGCAGCATGTTCATGTCGTTCCTAAATGAGCTTTTATCTCTCTCCCCTCACCACAAATCAGATTCTTCTGAGGAGTTCCCAATACTTTATCCTTTCCTCTGTGTAATTACCTTAACAAGCTCCAGCTGTTTTTATACTCAGAAGGTTTACTCCCTGATATACAGCTGCCTACCCCCTTCGTAAGTGCAGGTCCTAAATGAGCTTTATTCTCTGTTCCCTCACCACAATCCAGATTCTTTTGGGGAGTTACCAGTACAGTAACCATACCAGGAAGTACTTAATTTATTAAGCTACTGCTTTTCTTAATCTCAGTGTAGATATTTAGTGATAAACAGTTACCTACGCAGCAGGTTCATGTCGTTCCTAAATGAGCTTTTATCTCTCTCCCCTCACCACAAATCAGATTCTTCTGAGGCGTTCCCAGTACAATATCCTTTCCCCTGTGTAATTACCTTAACAAGCTCCAGCTGTTTTTATCTCAGAAGGTTTACTCCCTGATGTACAGCTGCCTACCCCCTTCGTAAGTGCAGGTCCTAAATGAGCTTTTTTCTCTGTTACCTCACCACAATCCAGATTCTTTTGGGGAGTTACCACTACAGTAACCATACCAGGAAGTACTTAATTTATTAAGCTACTGCTTTTCTTAATCTCAGTGTAGATATTTAGTGATAAACAGTTACCTACGCAGCAGGTTCATGTCGTTCCTAAATGAGCTTTTATCTCTCTCCCCTCACCACAAATCAGATTCTTCTGAGGCGTTCCCAGTACATTATCCTTTCCACTGTGTAATTACCTTAACAAGCTCCAGCTGTTTTTATTCTCAGAAGGTTTACTCCCTGATATACAGCTGCCTACCCCCTTCGTAAGTGCAGGTCCTAAATGAGCTTTTTTCTCTGTTCCCTCACAACAATCCAGATTCTTTTGGGGAGTTACCAGTAGAGTAACCATACCAGGAAGTACTTAATTTATTAAACTACTGCTTTTCTTAATCTCAGTGGAGATATTTACTGATAAACAGCTACCTACGCAGCATGTTCATGTCGTTCCTAAATGAGCTTTTTTCTCCGTTCCCTCACCACAATCCAGACTCTTTTGGGGAGATACCAGTACAGTAACCATACAAGGAAGTACTTAATTTATTAAGCTACTGCTTTTCTTAATCTCTGTGGAGATATTTACTGATAAACAGCTAGCTACGCAGAATGTTCATGACGTTACTAAATGAGCTTTTATCTCTCACCCCTCACCACAAATCAGATTCTTCTTAGGAGTTCCCAGTACATTATCCTTTCCCCTGTGTAATTACCTTAACAAGCTCCAGCTGTTTTTATTCTCAGAAGGTTTACTCCCTGATATACACCTGCCTACCCCCTTCGTAAGTGCAGGTCCTAAATGAGCTTTTTTCTCTGTTAACTCACCACAATCCAGATTATTTTGGGGAGTTACCAGTACAGTAACCATACCAGGAAGTACTTAATTTATTAAGCTACTGCTTTTCTTAATCTCAGTGGAGATATTTACTGATAAACAGCTACCTACGCAGCATGTTTATGTCGTTCTTAAATGAGCTTTTATCTCTCTCCCCTCACGACAAATCAGATGCTTCTGAGGAATTTCCAGTACATTATCCTTTCCCCTGTGTAATTACCTTAACAAGCTCCAGCTGTTTTTATTTTCAGAAGGTTTACTCCATGATATACAGCTGCCTACCCCCTTCGTAAGTGCAGGTCCTAAATGAGCTTTTTTCTCTGTTCCCTCAACCACAATCCAGATTCTTTTGGGGAGTTACCAGTACAGTAATCATACCAGGAAGTACTTAATTTATTAAGCTACTGCTTTTCTTAATCTCAGTGGAGATATTTACTGGTAAACAGCTACCTACGCAGCATATTCATGTCGTTCCTAAATGAGCTTTTTTCTCTGTTCCTTCACCACAATCCAGATGCTCTTGGGGAGTTACCAGTACAGTATCCATACCAGGAAGTACTTAATTTATTACGCTACTTCTTTTCTTAATCGCAGTGGAGATATTTATTGATAAACAGCTACTTATGCAGCATGTTCATGTCGTTCCTAAATGAACTTTTATCTCTCTCCCCCACCACAAATCAGATACTTCTGAGGAGTTCCCAGTACATTATCCTTTCCCCTGTGTAATTACCTTAACAAGCTCAAGCTGTTTTTATTCTCAGAAGGTTTACTCACTGATATACAACTGACTACCCCCTTCGTAAGTGCAGGTTTAAATGAGCTTTTTTCTCTGTTCCCTCACCACAATCCAGATTCATTTTTGGAGTTACCAGTACAGTAACCATACCAGGAAATACTTAATTTATTAAGCTACTGCTTTTCTTAATCTCAGTGGAGATATTTACTGATAAACAGCTACCTACGCAGCATGTTCATGTCGTTCCTAAATGAGCTTTTTTCTCTGTTCCCTCAACACAATCCAGATTCATTTGGGGAGTTACCAGTACAGTAACCATACAAGGAAGTACTTAATTTATTAAGCAACTGCTTTTCTTAATCTCAGTGAAGATATTTACTGATAAACAGCTACCTATGCAGCATGTTCATGTCGTTCCTAAATGAGCTTTTATCTCTCTCCCCTCAACACAAATCAGATTCTTCTGGGATGTGAGTTCCCGAGGTACATTATCCTTTCCCCTGTGTAATTACCTTAACAAGCTCCAGCTGTTTTTATTCTCAGAAGGTTTACTCCCTGATATACAGCTTCCTACCCCCTTCGTAAATGCAGGTCCTAAATGAGCTTTTTTCTCTGTTCCCTCACCAAAATCCAGATTCAATTGGGGAGTTACCAGTATAGTAACCATACCAGGAAGTACTTAATTTATTAAGGTACTGCTTTTCTTAATCTCAGTGGAGATATTTACTGATAAACAGCTACCTACGCAGCATGTTCATGTCGTTCCTAAATGAGCTTTTATCTCTCTCCGCTCACCAGAAATCAGATTCTTCTGAGGAGTTCCCACTACATTATCCTTTCCCCTGTGTAATTACCTTAACAACCTCCAGCTGTTTTTATTCTCAGAAAGTTTACTCCCTGATATACAGCTGCCTACCCCCTTCGTAAGTGCAGGTCCTAACCCAGCTTTTTTCTCTGTTCCCTCACCACAATCCAGGTTCTTTTGGGGAGTTACTAGTACAGTAACCATACCAGGAAGTACTTAATTTATTAAGCTACTGCTTTTCTTAATCTCAGTGGAGATATTTACTGATAAACAGCTACCTACGCAGCATGTTCATGTCGTTCCTAAATGAGCTTTTTTCTCTGTTCCCTCACCACAATCCAGATTCTTTTGGGGAGTTACCAGTACAGTAACCATACAAGGAAGTACTTAATTTATTCAGCTACTGCTTTTCTTAATCTCAGTGGAGATATTTACTGATAAACAGCTACCTACGCAGCATGTTCATGTCGTTCCTAAATGAGCTTTTATCTCTCTCCCCTCACCACAAATCAGATTCTTCTGAGGAGTTCCCAGTACTTTATCCTTTCCCCTGTGTAATTACCTTAACAAGCTCCAGCTGTTTTCATTCTCAGAAGGTTTACTCCCTGATATAGAGCTGCCTACCCCCTTCGTAAGTGCAGGTCCTAAATGAGCTTTTTTCTCTGTTCCCTCACCACAATCCAGATTCTTTTGGGGAGTTACCAGAACAGTAACCATACCAGGAAGTACTTAATTTATTAAGCTACTGCTTTTTCTTAATCTCAGTGGAGATATTTACTGATAAACAGCTACCTACGCAGCATGTTCATGTCGTTCCTAAATGAGATTTTTTCTCTGTTCCCTCACCACAATCCAGATTCTTTTGGGGAGTTACTAGTACAGTAACCATACAAGGAAGTACTTAATTTATTAAGCTACTGCTTTTCTTAATCTCAGTGGAGATATTTACTGATAAACAGCTACCTACGCAGCATGTTCACGTCGTTCCTAAATGAGCTTTTATCTCTCTCCCCTCACCACAAATCAGATTCTTCTGAGGAGTTCCCAGTACATTATCCTTTCCTCTGTGTAATTACCTTAACAAGCTCCAGCTGTTTTTATTCTCAGAAGGTTTACTCCGTGATATACAGCTGCCTACCCCCTTCGTAAGTGCAGGTCCTAAATGAGCTTTTTTCTCTCTTCCCTCACCACAATTCAGATTCTTTTGTGGAGTTTCCAGTACAGTAACCATACCAGGAAGTACTTAATTTATTAAGCTACTGCTTTTCTTAATCTCAGTGGAGATATTTACTGATAAACAGCTACCTACGCAGCATGTTCATGTCGTTCCTAAATGAGCTTTTTTCTCTGTTCCCTCACCACAATCCAGACTCTTTTGGGTAGATACCAGTACAGTAACCATACAAGGAAGTACTTAATTTATTAAGCTACTGCTTTTCTTAATCTCAGTGGAGATATTTACTGATAAACAGGTAGCTACGCAGCATGTTCATGTCGTTCCTAAATGAGCTTTTATCTCTCTCCCCTCACCACAAATCAGATTCTTCTGAGGAGTTCCCAGTACATTATCCTTTCCCCTGTGTAATTACCTTAACAAGCTCCAGCTGTTTTTATTCTCAGAAGGTTTACTCCCTGATATACAACTGCCTTCCCCCTTCGTAAGTGCAGGTCCTAAATGAGCTTTTTTCTCTGTTCCCTCACCACAATCCAGATTCTTTTGGGGAGTTACCAGTACAGTAACCATACCAGGAAGTACTTAATTTATTAAGCTACTGCTTTTCTTAATCTCAGTGGAGATATTTACTGATAAACAGCTACCTAAGCAGCATGTTGATGTCGTTCCTAAATGATCTTTTATCTCTCTCCCCTCACCACAAATCAGATTCTTCTGAGGAGTTCCCAGTACATTATCCTTTCCCCTGTGTAATTACCTTAACAAGCTCCAGCTGTTTTTATTCTCAGAAGGTTTACTCCCTGATATACAGCTGCCTACCCCCTTCTTAAATGCAGGTCCTAAATGAGCTTTTTTCTCTGTTCCCTCACCACAATCCAGGTTCTTTTGGGGAGTTACTACTACAGTAACCATACCAGGAAGTACTTAATTTATTAAGCTACTGCTTTTCTTAATCTCAGTGGAGATATTTTCTGATAAACAGCTACCTACGCAGCATGTTCATGTCGTTCCTAAATGAGATTTTATCTCTCTCCCCTCACCACAAATCAGATTCTTCTGAGGAGTTCCCAGTACATTATCCTTTCCCCTGTGTAATTACCTTAACAAGCTCCAGCTGTTTTTATTCTCAGAAGGTTTACTCCCTGATATACAGCTGCCTACCCACTTCGTAAGTGCAGGTCCTAAATGAGCTTTTTTCTCTGTTCCCTCACCACAATCCAGATTCATTTGGGGAGTTACCAGTACAGTAACCATACCAGGAAGTACTTAATTTATTAAGCTACTGCTTTTCTTAATCTCAGTGGAGATATTTACTGATGAACAGCTACATATGCAGCATGTTCATGTAGTTCCTAAATGAGCTTTTATCTCTCTCCCCTCACCACAAATCAGATTCTTCTGAGGAGTTCCCAGTATATTATCCTTTCCCCTGTGTAATTACCTTAACAAGATCCAGCAGTTTTTATTCTCAGAAGGTTTACTCCCTGATATACAGCTGCCTACCCCCTTCGTAAGTGCAGGTCCTAAACCAGCTTTTTTCTCTGTTCCCTCACCACAATCCAGGTTCTTTTGGGGAGTTACTAGTACAGTAACCATACCAGGAAGTACTTAATTTATTAAGCTACTGATTTTCTTAATCTCAGTGGAGATATTTACTGATAAACAGCTACCTACGCAGCATGTTCATGTCGTTCCTAAATGAGCTTTTTTCTCTGTTCCCTCACCACAATCCAGATTCTTTTGGGGAGTTACCAGTACAGTAACCATACAAGGAAGTACTTAATTTATTAAGCTACTGCTTTTCTTAATCTCAGTGGAGATATTTACTGATAAACAGCTACCTACGCAGCATGTTCATGTCGTTCCTAAATGAGCTTTTATCTCTCTCCCCTCACCACAAATCAGATTCTTCTGAGGAGTTCCCAGTACTTTATCCTTTCCCCTGTGTAATTACCTTAACAAGCTCCAGCTGTTTTTATTCTCAGAAGGTTTACTCCCTGATATACAGCTGCCTACCCCCTTCGTAAGTGCAGGTCCTAAATGAGCTTTTTTCTCTGTTCCCTCACCACAATCCAGATTCTTTTGGGGAGTTACCAGTACAGTCACCAAACCAGGAAGTACTTAATTTATTAAGCTACTGCTTTTCTTAATCTCAGTGGAGATATTTACTGATAAACAGCTACCTACGCAGCATGTTGATGTCGTTCCTAAATGAGCTTTTTTCTCTGTTCCTTCACCACAATCCAGATGCTTTTGGGGAGTTACCAGTACAGTATCCATACCAGGAAGTACTTAATTTATTACGCTACTTCTTTTCTTAATCGCAGTGGAGATATTTACTGATAAACAGCTACGTATGCAGCATGTTCATGTCGTTCCTAAATGAACTTTTATCCCTCTCCCCTAACCAGAAATCAGATTCTTCTGAGGAGTTCCCAGTACATTATCCTTTCCCCTGTGTAATTACCTTAACAAGCTCCAGCTGTTTTTATTCTCAGAAGGTTTACTCCCTGATATACAGCAACCTACCCACTTCGTAAGTGCAGGTCCTAAATGAGCTTTTTTCTCTGTTCCCTCACCACAATCCAGATTCTTTTGGGGAGTTACCAGTACAGTATCCATACCAGGAAGTACTTAATTTATTATGCTACTGCTTTTCTTAAGCTCAGTGGAGATATTTACTGATAAACAGCTACGTATGCAGCATATTCATGTCGTTCCTAAATGAGCTTTTATCTCTCTCCCCTCACCACAAATCAGATTCTTCTGAGGAGTTCCCAGTACATTATCCTTTCCCCTGTGTAATTACCTTAACAAGCTCCAGCTGTTTTTATTCTCAGAAGGTTTACTCCCTGATATACAGCTGCCTACCCCCTTCGTATGTGCAGGTCCTAAACCAGCTTTTTTCTCTGTTCCCTCACCCCAATCCAGGTTCTTTTGGGGAGTTACTAGTACAGTAACCATACCAGGAAGTACTTAATTTATTAAGCTTCTGCTTTTCTTAATCTCAGTGGAGATATTTACTGATAAACAGCTACCTACGCAGCATGTTCATGTCGTTCCTAAATGAGCTTTTTTCTCTGTTCCCTCAACACAATCCAGATTCATTGGGGGAGTTACCAGTACAGTAACCATACAAGGAAGTACTTAATTTATTAAGCTACTGCTTTTCTTAATCTCAGTGGAGATATTTACTGATAAACAGCTACCTATGCAGCATGTTCATGTCGTTCCTAAATCAGCTTTTATCTCTCTCCCCTCACCAAAATCAGATTCTTCTGAGGAGTTCCCAGTACATTATCCTTTCCCCTGTGTAATTACCTTAACAAGCTCCAGCTGTTTTTATTCTCAGAAGGTTTACTCCCTGATATACAGCTGCCTACCCCCTTCGTAAGTGCAGGTCCTAAATGAGCTTTTTTCTCTGTTTCCTCACCACAATCCAGATTCATTTGGGGAGTTACCAGTACAGTAACCATACCAGGAAGTACTTAATTTATTAAGCTACTGCTTTTCTTAATCTCAGTGGAGATATTTACTGATAAACAGCTACCTACGCAGCATGTTCATGTCGTTCCTAAATGAGCTTTTTTCTCTGTTCCCTCACCACAATCCAGATTCTTTTGGGGAATTACCAGTACAGTAACCATACAAGGAAGTACTTAATTTATTAAGCTACTGCTTTTCTTAATCTCAGTGGAGATATTTACTGATAAACAGCTACCTACCCAGCATGTTCATGTCGTTCCTAAATGAGCTTTTATCTCTCTCCCCTCACCACAAATCAGATTCTTCTGAGGAGTTCCCAGTACTTTATCCTTTCCCCTGTGTAATTACCTTAACAAGCTCCAGCTGTTTTTATTCTCAGAAGGTTTACTCCCTCATATACAGCTGCCTACCCCCTTCGTAAGTGCAGGTCCTAAACCAGCTTTTTTCTCTGTTCCCTCACCACAATCCAGATTCTTTTGGGGAGTTTCCAGTAGAGTAACCATACCAGGAAGTACTTAATTTATTAAGCTACTGCTTTTCTTAATCTCAGTGGAGATATTTACTGATAAACAGCTACCTACGCAGCATGTTCATGTCGTTCCTAAATGAGCTTTTTTCTCTGTTCCCTCACCACAATCCAGATTCTTTTGGGAGTTACCAGTACAGTAACCATACAAGGAAGTACTTAAAATATTAAGCTACTGCTTTTCTTAATCTCAGTGGAGATATTTACTGATAAACAGCTACCTACGCAGCATGTTCATGTCGTTCCTAAATGTGCTTTTATCTCTCTCCCCTCACCACAAATCAGATTCTTCTGAGGAGTTCCCAGTACATTATCCTTTCCCCTGTGTAATTACCTTAACAAGCTCCAGCTGTTTTTATTCTCAGAAGGTTTACTCCATGATATACAGCTGCCTACCCCCTTCGTAAGTGCAGGTCCTAAATGAGCTTTTTTCTCTGTTCCCTCACCACAATCTAGATTCATTTGGGGAGTTACCAGTACAGTAACCATACCAGGAAGTACTTAATTTATTAAGCTACTGCTTTTCTTAATCTCAGTGGAGATATTTACTGATAAACAGCTACGTACGCAGCATGTTCATGTCGTTCCTAAATGAGCTTTTATCTCTCTCCGCTCACCACAAATCAGATTCTTCTGAGCAGTTCCCAGTACATTATCCTTTCCCCTTTGTAATTACCTTAACAAGCTCCAGCTGTTTTTATTCTCAGAAGGTTTACTCCCTGATATACAGCTGCCTACCCCCTTCGTAAGTGCAGGTCCTAAACCAGCTTTTTTCTCTGTTCCCTCACCACAATCCAGGTTCTTTTGGGGAGGTCCTAGTACAGTAACCATACCAGGAAGTACTTAATTTATTAAGCTACTGCTTTTCTTAATCTCAGTGGAGATATTTACTGATAAACAGCTACCTACGCTGCATGTTCATGTCGTTCCTAAATGAGCTTTTTTCTCTGTTCCCTCACCACAATCCAGATTCTTTTGGGGTGTTACCAGTACAGTAACCATACAAGGAAGTACTTAATTTATTAAGCTACTGCTTTTCTTAATCTCAGTGGAGATATTTACTGATAAACAGCTACCTACGCAGCATGTTCATGTCGTTCCTAAATGAGCTTTTATCTCTCTCCCCTCACCACAAATCAGATTCTTCTGAGGAGTTCCCAGTACATTATCCTTTCCCTGTGTAATTACTTTAACAAGCTCCAGCTGTTTTTATTCTCAGAAGTTTTACTCCCTGATATACAGCTGCCTACCCCCTTCGTAAGTGCAGGTCCTAAATGAGCTTTTTTCTCTGTTCCCTGACCACAATCCAGATTCATTTGGGGAGTTACCAGTACAGTAACCATACCAGGAAGTGCTTAATTTATTAAGCTACTGCTTTTCTTAATCTCAGTGGAGATATTTACTGATAAACAGCTACGTATGCAGCATGTTCATGTCGTTCCTAAATGAGCTTTTATCTCTCTCCCCTCACCACAAATCAGATTGTTCTGAGGAGTTCCCAGTACATTATCCTTTCCCCTGTGTAATTACCTTAACAAGCTCCAGCTGTTTTTATTCTCAGAAGGTTTACTCCCTCATATACTGCTGCCTACACCCTTCGTAAGTGCAGGTCCTAAACCAGCTTTTTTCTCTGTTCCCTCACCACAATCCAGGTTCTTTTGGGGAGTTACTAGTACAGTAACCATACCAGGAATTACTTAATTTATTAAGCTACTGCTTTTCTTAATCTCAGTGGAGATATTTACTGATAAACAGCCACCTACGCAGCATGTTCATGTCGTTCCTAAATGAGCTTTTTTCTCTGTTCCCTCACCATAATCCAGATTCTTTTGTGGAGTTACCAGTACAGTAACCATACAAGGAAGTACTTAATTTATTAAGCTACTGCTTTTCTTAATCTCAGTGGAGATATTTACTGATAAACAGCTACCTACGCAGCATGTTCATGTCGTTCCTAAATGAGCTTTTATCTCTCTCCCCTCACCACAAATCAGATTCTTCTGAGGAGTTCCCAGTACATTATCCTTTCCCCTGTGTAATTACCTTAACAAGCTCCAGCTGTTTTTATTCTCAGAAGGTTTACTCCCTGATATACAGCTGCCTACCCCCTTCGTAAGTGCAGGTCCTAAATGAGCTTTTTTCTCTGTTCCTTCACCACAATCCAGATGCTTTTGGGGAGTTACCAGTACAGTATCCATACCAGGAAGTACTTAATTTATTACGCTACTTCTTTTCTTAATCGCAGTGGAGATATTTACTGATAAACAGCTACGTATGCAGCATGTTCATGTCGTTCCTAAATGAACTTTTATCCCTCTCCCCTAACCAGAAATCAGATTCTTCTGAGGAGTTCCCAGTACATTATCCTTTCCCCTGTGTAATTACCTTAACAAGCTCCAGCTGTTTTTATTCTCAGAAGGTTTACTCCCTGATATACAGCAACCTACCCACTTCGTAAGTGCAGGTCCTAAATGAGCTTTTTTCTCTGTTCCCTCACCACAATCCAGATTCTTTTGGGGAGTTACCAGTACCGTATCCATACCAGGAAGTACTTAATTTATTATGCTACTGCTTTTCTTAAGCTCAGTGGAGATATTTACTGATAAACAGCTACGTATGCAGCATATTCATGTCGTTCCTAAATGAGCTTTTATCTCTCTCCCCTCACCACAAATCAGATTCTTTTGAGGAGTTCCCAGTACATTATCCTTTCCCCTGTGTAATTACCTTAACAAGCTCCAGCTGTTTTTATTCTCAGAAGGTTTACTCCCTGATATACAGCTGCCTACCCCCTTCGTATGTGCAGGTCCTAAACCAGCTTTTTTCTCTGTTCCCTCACCCCAATCCAGGTTCTTTTGGGGAGTTACTAGTACAGTAACCATACCAGGAAGTACTTAATTTATTAAGCTACTGCTTTTCTTAATCTCAGTGGAGATATTTACTGATAAACAGCTACCTACGCAGCATGTTCACGTCGTTCCTAAATGAGCTTTTATCTCTCTCCCCTCACCACAAATCAGATTCTTCTGAAAAGTTCCTAGTACATTATCCTTTCCCCTGTGTAATTACCTTAACAAGCTCCAGCTGTTTTTATTCTCAGAAGGTTTACTCCCTGATATACAGCTGCCTACCCCCTTCGTAAGTGCAGGTCCTAAATGAGCTTTTTTCTCTGTTCCCTCACCACAATCCAGATTCTTTTGGGGAGTTACCAGTACAGTAACCATACAAGGAAATACTTAATTTATTAAGCTACTGCTTTTCTTAATCTCAGTGGAGATATTTACTGATAAACAGCTACCTACGCATCATGTTCATGTCGTTCCTAAATGTGCTTTTATCTCTCTCCCCTCACCACAAATCAGATTCTTCTGAGGAGTTCCCAGTACATTATCCTTTCCCCTGTGTAATTACCTTAACAAGCTCCAGCTGTTTTTATTCTCAGAAGGTTTACTCCATGATATACAGCTGCCTACCCCCTTCGTAATTGCAGGTCCTAAATGAGCTTTTTTCTCTGTTCCCTCACCACAATCTAGATTCATTTGGGGAGTTACCAGTACAGTAACCATACCAGGAAGTACTTAATTTATTAAGCTACTGCTTTTCTTAATCTCAGTGGAGATATTTACTGATAAACAGCTACCTACGCAGCATGTTCATGTCGTTCCTAAATGAGCTTTTATCTCTCTCCGCTCACCACAAATCAGATTCTTCTGAGCAGTTCCCAGTACATTATCCTTTCCCCTTTGTAATTACCTTAACAAGCTCCAGCTGTTTTTATTCTCAGAAGGTTTACTCCCTGATATACAGCTGCCTACCCCCTTCGTAAGTGCAGGTCCTAAACCAGCTTTTTTCTCTGTTCCCTCACCACAATCCAGGTTCTTTTGGGGAGGTACTAGTACAGTAACCATACCAGGAAGTACTTAATTTATTAAGCTACTGCTTTTCTTAATCTCAGTGGAGATATTTACTGATAAACAGCTACCTACGCAGCATGTTCATGTCGTTCCTAAATGAGCTTTTTTCTCTGTTCCCTCACCACAATCCAGATTCTTTTGGGGTGTTACCAGTACAGTAACCATACAAGAAAGTACTTAATTTATTAAGCTACTGCTTTTCTTAATCTCAGTGGAGATATATACTGATAAACAGCTACCTACGCAGCATGTTCATGTCGTTCCTAAATGAGCTTTTATCTCTCTCCCCTCACCACAAATCAGATTCTTCTGAGGAGTTCCCAGTACATTATCCTTTCCCTGTGTAATTACTTTAACAAGCTCCAGCTGTTTTTATTCTCAGAAGTTTTACTCCCTGATATACAGCTGCCTACCCCCTTCGTAAGTGCAGGTCCTAAATGAGCTTTTTTCTCTGTTCCCTGACCACAATCCAGATTCATTTGGGGAGTTACCAGTACAGTAACCATACCAGGAATTGCTTAATTTATTAAGCTACTGCTTTTCTTAATCTCAGTGGAGATATTTACTGATAAACAGCTACGTATGCAGCATGTTCATGTCGTTCCTAAATGAGCTTTTATCTCTCTCCCCTCACCACAAATCAGATTCTTCTGAGGAGTTCCCAGTACATTATCCTTTCCCCTGTGTAATTACCTTAACAAGCTCCAGCTGTTTTTATTCTCAGAAGGTTTACTCCCTCATATACTGCTGCCTACACCCTTCGTAAGTGCAGGTCCTAAACCAGCTTTTTTCTCTGTTCCCTCACCACAATCCAGGTTCTTTTGGGGAGTTACTAGTACAGTAACCATACCAGGAATTACTTAATTTATTAAGCTACTGCTTTTCTTAATCTCAGTGGAGATATTTACTGATAAACAGCCACCTACGCAGCATGTTCATGTCGTTCCTAAATGAGCTTTTTTCTCTGTTCCCTCACCATAATCCAGATTCTTTTGTGGAGTTACCAGTACAGTAACCATACAAGGAAGTACTTAATTTATTAAGCTACTGCTTTTCTTAATCTCAGTGGAGATATTTACTGATAAACAGCTACCTACGCAGCATGTTCATGTCGTTCCTAAATGAGCTTTTATCTCTCTCCCCTCACCACAAATCAGATTCTTCTGAGGAGTTCCCAGTACATTATCCTTTCCCCTGTGTAATTACCTTAACAAGCTCCAGCTGTTTTTATTCTCAGAAGGTTTACTCCCTGATATACAGCTGCCTACCCCCTTCGTAAGTGCAGGTCCTAAATGAGCTTTTTTCTCTGTTCCCTCACCACAATCCAGATTCATTTGGGGAGTTACCAGTACAGTAACCATACCAGGAAGTACTTAATTTATTAAGCTACTGCTTTTCTTAATCTCAGTGGAGATATTTACTGATAAACAGCTACCTACGCAGCATGTTCATGTCGTTCCTAAATGAGCTTTTATCTCTCTCCTCTCACCACAAATCAGATTCTTCTGAGGAGTTCCCAGTACATTATCCTTTCCCCTGTGTAATTACCTTAACAAGCTCCAGCTGTTTTTATTCTCAGAAGGTTTACTCCCTGATATACAGCTGCCTACCCCCTTCGTAAGTGCAGGTCCTAAACCAGCTTTTTTCTCTGTTCCCTCACCACAATCCAGGTTCTTTTGGGGAGTTACTAGTACAGTAACCATACCAGGAAGTACTTAATTTATTAAGCTACTGCTTTTCTTAATCTCAGTGGAGATATTTACTGATAAACAGCTACCTACGCAGCATGTTCATGTCGTTCCTAAATGAGCTTTTTTCTCTGTTCCCTCACCACAATCCAGATTCTTTTGGGGTGTTACTAGTACAGTAACCATACCAGGAAGTACTTCATTTATTAAGCTACTGCTTTTCTTAATCTCAGTGGAGATATTTACTGATAAACAGCTACCTACGCAGCATGTTCATGTCTTTCCTAAATGAGCTTTTATCTCTCTCCCCTCACCACAAATCAGATTCTTCTGAGGAGTTCCCAGTACTTTATCCTTTCCCCTGTGTAATTACCTTAACAAGCTCCAGCTGTTTTTAATCTCAGAAGGTTTACTCCCTGATATACAGCTGCCTACCCCCTTCGTAAGTGCAGGTCCTAAATGAGCTTTTTTCTCTGTTCCCTCACCACAATCCAGATTCTTTTGGGGAGTTTCCAGTACAGTAACCATACCAGGAAGTACTTAATTTATTAAGCTACTGATTTTATTAATCTCAGTGGAGATATTTACTGATAAACAGCTACCTACGCAGCATGTTCATGTCGTTCCTAAATGAGCTTTTATCTCTCTCCCCTCACCACAAATCAGATTCTTCTGAGGAGTTCCCAGTACATTATCCTTTCCCCTGTGTAATTACCTTAACAAGCTCCAGCTGTTTTTATTCTCAGAAGGTTTACTCCCTGATATACAGCTGCCTACCCCCTTCGGAAGTGCAGGTCCTAAATGAGCTTTTTTCTCTGTTCCCTCACCACAATCCAGATTCTTTTGGGGAGTTACCAGTACAGTAACTGAAAGACCCCCGAGTTTGGGTGGTCTTTTCTAGGGAGACCCCTTTCCAAGGATAATCGAGGCACGCGATGGATGCAACAGCAAGAGGTTTATTGAGGGTTGCTGGTACCCGGGCGTCCAAGTCCTCGCAGGGAGATGGCGCGCCGAGGCTCGATTTGTGGGGGGTTTTTAAGGGGTTTGCAGAAGCGGTTTACAGAAGCAAGAAGCATAGTTACAGGGTTCTGATTGGTCCTTCCCTTAAAGGGAATTTGCGGCTTTTCCAGTAATCATGGGTGGTTATCTGCCTAGCCCTGAGAGTGGTTATCTGCCCTGCCTAGCCTTGAGGGTGGTTATCTGCCCTGCCTAGCCTTGACGGTGGTTATCTGCCCTGCCTACTCCTGAGTTTCGTCAAAATGTGCAAGATGGCTTTCCTCGTGTCCCGGAGGGAGAGGGGTTTGGGTAACTTCCTACTCAAGGGGGCTCTTTTAGCCTCTTTCATCCCCCCCTTTTCTTCTTTAACCATTTCTAATCCTAGAAATCAGAGTCCTGAACCTCGTTAAGGGCAGCATACTGTTGTCTGATTATATGGGTCCAGCCAACGTTGACACCAGGGTGGTTAGCCAGGGAGACCTGGTGAACCAACTCTCAAACAACCCTGTTGTTCCTAAGGCCACACATGAACAAATCCAGGCTTTACCTACAAAACCATCTCAGCGAGGGAATCAAGCAGTTAAAGATATGAGATCTTT
Organism: Perognathus longimembris pacificus; assembly: GCF_023159225.1. Lineage (NCBI taxonomy): Eukaryota > Metazoa > Chordata > Mammalia > Rodentia > Heteromyidae > Perognathus > Perognathus longimembris. The sequence goes on along the minus strand of NW_025961673.1, from coordinate 27,545 downwards.
CTGGTTAACATTTAGATGACATCACATAAGTCCCTTAACCCCTCAGATGCAGGCACAGAAGTTTCACATCAAACCCCCAATTCTGACCCCATTTACCTATTTATATTATAGCCAATTTGATTATATTCATATGCTTTAATTTTAAGACATACTGATATCATTTGCTACATACTCAAACTTTCTAGGGATTGTCATTCTTACTTTTAGCATACCAAAACCGTTTCAACTAAAGGAAATGTTTTTGCTTCCCTAATTCTCTTTCTAAAGTCTTTCTTTATTAACATATCCCTACTCACACCACCTTTTACTTCCTCACGCCAGCAGCGACTTACTGGAACATTCTGTAACACTTGACTTTTTAAATCCCTTTCTTATTCTCCAAGGCTTACTATACTAACTTTTCTCTTTACAGTTTCTGGGGCTTCTTTGTTGTTAGAGTTTTAAACTGTCTACATTTTTTTCTTCCTCTGGTTTGTAGAATCTAGTTTATCTCAGCTACATCAAGGCAAATTACTGTGACTCTACCCACAGGCTGTTGGGGAAAACAAAGGTGGGGCAAGGGTCAGCCTGATGGGGACTGTTGCTCCTAAAAAGCCAGACCAGAGCCAACTATCATGAGTTACTATTTTAGAGTGGATTTTTCCTGATTCCAGTGCCTTTAAGTGCCTAAGGTTGGCCAATGGCATCTGTAAGATCCACCCTCAGGAGGGCTCCATGAAGATGCCCCCAGACAGTTTAAATCTCTGTCCAGTTACCTTGGTATCTGGCACACCTGATGGCAGTTACCTCCCTTTCTTCTGAGGTCACACCCTAATTCATCTGGACACATTTTAATACTCCCACTCCAGGCATTGCCTGGAAGTGACTCTCCAGCCTGTCATACATGCTTTGATTTTAGTAGCAGGCCAGTCTGCTTGAAAATTTCTTACAATATCCAATTTTCTTAATAGAGCTAGTTATCTCCAGTCAACTCAAGAATGTCCCCCAAAAATTTTAGTTTCAGCAGATCCAAAGCACTTTCCAGCAGAAATCAGCTGCTCATGATAAGGGTCCCATTTGTTTTACCAAGATAGGGCTACACAGGCTGAAAATGTAGATTCTTCCAGATGACTGTTAGACTCTCCTTGATCTTCACTCAAATGCAATGGGTAGGGGTCATGGTGGTATCAGGCAGTAGTGGCTTCCAGCGGTTCCAGTAGAATGTCACACCTTCTGGGTTACCTGCAACTTTCTCCATAGACTGGTTAGAGAAGCTTAACCTAAGTTAACCTGAGGCATAACTTTAGTCAAATTTCCTTGTATTTTCCTGATTCCTTTTTAAGCACACTAGATTTTGTAGGCTGGCACATCACTGAATGTCAAGACGGCTTTAGCAATTAATGGACCTTGGGTCATTTTGCCAGGGCAATAAGTTTAAATCAGATAACTCTGTTTTCCATGCCCCTAATTTATCCTGTCTCATCTTCCCGAAAACAATTCTAGTCCCTTGGCCCTAAAAAGGGGGGCTGATGGGCGAAGATCATCCATCTTCTGTAACTTCTTCAGGCTGACTCAGGGACGTTGACCTTACCTCGCCAGGAATCTATAATTTTATTCCACTTTACCAAGGGGCTGCAGGATCAGATGTCCATTAGGAGCTTTACTTCAAACTGGGAATTACATTTAACATTTAACTTTTAACAACTACACAGACTTCTTTTTGAGCTACCGCAGTGTAGCCTTCTAACATCTTAGTTTGCAAAAGCATTTTCCTGACTGGCTAGGGAACTGATCTCTGATGACCTAACAGTGCCTAAAGTACCTTTGCAGGCCATTAACAGATCTCAATAAGGACACGATCTCAGGTCTACAAGCTTTCTTTCCTGAAGAGATGTATCAGCTTAGCTTTACTACCCACTATCACAGATGACTGGCAAGTTCCTGTAAAATTCTCACTGCCAGTCAGGGCTTTGAGTCCAGTTACAAAGTAGACAGACATGGGCAATAAAGGCATGCTTATGAACTATTCTTCTAGGACCTCCCATTTCTGATTAACTTTTGAAAGGCCAAACAGCAGTGACTCTAGGATCTGACACCCTCTCTGCCATCCAAGCAGTGGCTTACTGCCTCTGGATGCACAATCACTCTGACCCAGGAGTAACTTTTCCATGCTGGTATAAATGCACCTTTGTCATTTCTCTTGGTCCATCACTGGACTTGGACTCAGGGCCTGAGTGCTGTCCCTCAGCTCTCCAGCTCAAGTCTAGCACCCTACCACTTTGAGCCTCAAAGCAACTCATGACTATTTCCAGCACTTCTGCTGGTCAGCTGGACAAGAAGACTCCCACAGGGACCTTTTTCTGCCTGGACTGGCTTCGAACAGCAGATTTCGGATCAATGAGTCTTACAAGAGGCCACTTTACTCCAATTAAAAGCAACAAGGTGGTCCACATAGAAATAGTTTTTAAGCATACTCTTACCTGGAGCTTATTAAGGGCCAGTGTTAGATCTTGACAAACTTGTAGGGATCATCTGTCCTTCTCTGTGGGCCTGCTGGAAATGGTTACAAAAAACTACAGAGAAACTGGAATGGCAATTAGCGCTTATCTGCGTTGGAAAAAAAAAAAAAAACTCTGAAGCTTAGAGGCATTCTGAAGCCAGTGCTGCCCTTTGCCTTTGGGCTGCCCGTTTTAAAAGAGCCCTTTTCTTTTTTTTTTTTAATGCAAGAATTACAATTACAAAATTAGAAATACTTATCCATTCAGCTTTAAACTTAAGGGAGTAGTGACAGTTTGACCCATGATTTCAAATACACAGAGTCCTAGGACAGACAAGACGAACAGCAGGGAGATAAGACCAAGACAGACATTCGCGGCGCGGCTTCGGCGGAAAACCGAAAACAAAACTTCTAATGGAGACTGTAACTGTGAGAGTCCGGATCTCTCGTCTCCCTGACAAATCACGTAACCCTCGGTTAGCGGGGCAGCCCCGAATGGACTGATTATTTTCCAGGCTACGGATGACAGATGGGTCAGCTTGGCCCCAGACACCACTGGGACGTCTCCCAGGGCTGCGGTCGAGAGTACGAGCTCGTCAGCTCCTCCACAGAGCCGCCAGATACAGAGCTAGTTAGCTAACTAGTACAGACGCAAGCGCAGAACACAAAAACAAAGACACAGAAATCCACAGACAAGTGCGATCGCTGGCCAGCTTACCTCCCGTCGGTGAGTCGGTGGTCCCTGGGTGGGGGTCTCCTATACCGGACGAGCCCCCAGATGAAAGACCCCCGAGTTTGGGTGGTCTTTTCTAGGGAGACCCCTTTCCAAGGATCAGCGAGGCACGCGATGGATGCAACAGCAAGAGGTTTATTGAGGGTTGCGGGTACCCGGGCGACCAAGTCCTCGCAGGGAGATGGCGCGCCGAGGCTCGATTTGTGGGGGGTTTTTAAGGGGTTTGCAGAAGCGATTTACAGAAGCAAGAAGCATAGTTACAGGGTTCTGATTGGTCCTTCCCTTAAAGGGAATTTGCGGCTTTTCCAGTAATCATGGGTGGTTATCTGCCTAGCCCTGAGAGTGGTTATCTGCCCTGCCTAGCCTTGAGGGTGGTTATCTGCCCTGCCTAGCCTTGAGGGTGGTTATCTGCCCTGCCTAGCCTTGAGGGTGGTTATCTGCCCTGCCTAGCCCCGAGTTTCGTCAAAATGTGCAAGATGGCTTTCCTCATGTCCCGGAGGGAGAGGGGTTTGGGTAACTACCTACTCAAGGGGGCTCGTTTAGCCTCTTTCATAACCATACCAGGAAGTACTTAATTTCTTAAGCTACTGCTTTTCTTAATCTCAGTGGAGATATTTACTGATAAACAGCTACCTACGCAGCATGTTCATGTCGTTCCTAAATGAGCGTTTATCTCTCTCCCTTCACCACAAATCAGATTCTTCTGAGGAGTTCCCAGTACATTATCGTTTCCCGTGTGTAATTACCTTAACAAGCTCCAGCTGTTTTTATTCTCAGAAGGTTTACTCCCTGATATACAGCTGCCTACCCCCTTCGTAAGTGCAAGTCCTAAATGAGCTTTTTTCTCTGTTCCCTCACCACAATCCAGATTCTTTTGGGGAGTTACCAGTACAGTAACCATACCAGGAAGTACTTAATTTATTAAGCTACTGCTTTTCTTAATCTCAGTGGAGATATTTACTGATAAACAGCTACCTACGCAGCATGTTCATGTCGTTCAAAAATGAGCTTTTATCTCTCTCCCCTCACCACCAATCAGATTCTTCTGAGGAGTTCCCAGTACATTATAATTCCCCCTGTGTAATTACCTTAACAAGCTCCAGCTGTTTTATTCTCAGAAGGTTTACTCCCTGATATACTGCTGCCTATCCTCTTCGAAAGTGCAGGTCCTAAATGAGCTTTCTTCTCTGTTCCCTCACCACAATCCAGATTCTTTTGGGGAGTTACCAGTACAGTATACATACAAGGAAGTACTTAATTTATTGAGCTACTGCTTTTCGTAATCTCATTGGAGATATTTACTTATAAACAGCTACCTACGCAGCATGTTCATGTCGTTCCTAAATGAGCTTTTATCTCTCTCCCCTCACCACAAATCAGATTCTTCTGAGGAGTTCCCAGTACATTATCCTTTCCCCTGTGTAATTACCTTAACAAGCTCCAGCTATTTTTATTCTCAGAAGGTTTACTCCCTGATATACAGCTGCCTACCCCATCGTAAGTGCAGGTCCTAAATGAGCTTTTTTCTCTGTTCCCTCACCCCAATCCAGATTCTTTTGGGGAGTTACCAGTACAGTAACCATACCAGGAAGTACTTAATTTATTAAGCTACTGCTTTTCTTAATCTCAGTGGAGATATTTACTGATAAACTGCTACCTACGCAGCATGTTCATTTCGTTCCTAAATGAGCTTTTATCTCTCTCCCCTCACCACAAATCAGATTCTTCTGAGGAGTTCCCAGTACATTATACTTTCCCTTGTGTAATTACCTTAAGAAGCTCCAGCTGTTTTTATTCTCAAAAGGTTTACTCCCTTTTATACAGCTGCCTACCCCCTTCGTAAGTACAGGTCCTAAATGAGCTTTTTTCTCTTTTCCCTCACCACAATCCAGATTCTTTTGGGAGTTACCAGTACAGTAACCATACCAGGAAGTACTTAATTTATTAAGCTACTGCTTTTCTTAATCTCAGTGGAGATATTTACTGATAAACAGCTACCTACGCAGCATGTTCATATCGTTCCTAAATGAGCTTTTATCTCTCTCCCCTCACCACAAATCAGATTCTTCTGAGGAGTTCCCATTACATTATAATTCCCCCTGTGTAATTACCTTAACAAGCTCCAGATGTTTTTATTCTCAGAAGGTTTACTCCCTGATATACTGCTGCCTAGCCTCTTCAAAAGTGCAGGTCCTAAATGAGCTTTCTTCTCTGTTCCCTCAGCACAATCCAGATACTTTTGGGGAGTTTCCAGTACAGTAACCATACAAGGAAGTACTTAATTTATTACGCTACTGCTTTTCGTAATCTCATTGGAGATATTTACTGATAAACAGCTACCTACGCAGCATGTTCATGTCGTTCTTAAATGAGCTTTTATCTCTCTCCCCTCACCACCAATCAGATTCTTCTGAGGAGTTCCCAGTACATTATCCTTTCCCCTGTGTAATTACCTTAACAAGCTCTAGCTGTTTTTATTCTCAGAAGGTTTACTCCCTGATATACAGCTGCCTATCCCCTTCGTAAGTGCAGGTCCTAAATGAGCTTTTTTCTCTGTTCCCTCACCCCAATCCAGATTCTTTTGGGGAGTTACCAGTACAGTAACCATACCAGGAAGTACTTAATTTATTAAGCTACTGCTTTTCTTAATCTCAGTGGAGATATTTACTGATAAACAGCTACCTACGCAGCATGTTCATGTCGTTCCTAAATGAGCTTTTATCTCTCTCCCCTCACCACAAATCAGATTCTTCTGAGGAGTTCCCAGTACATTATCCTTTCCCCTGTGTAATTACCTTAACAAGCTCCAGCTGTTTTTATTCTCAGAAGGTTTACTCCCTGATATACAGCTGCCTACCCCCTTCGTAAGTGCAGGTCCTCAATGAGCTTTTTTCTCTGTTCCCTCACCACAATCCAGATTCTTTTGGGGATTTACCAGTCCAGTAACCATACCAGGAAGTACTTAATTTATTAAGCTACTGCTTTTCTTAATCTCAGTGGAGATATTTACTGATAAACAGCTACCTACGCAGCATGTTCATGTCGTTCCTAAATGAGTTTTTATCTCTCTCCCCTCACCACAAATCAGATTCTTCTGACTAGTGCCCAGTACATTATCCTTTCCCCTGTGTAATTACTTTAACAAGCTCCAGCTGTTTTTATTCTCAGAAGGTTTACACCCTGATATACAGCTGCCTAACCCCTTCGTAAGTGCAGGCCCTAAATGAGCTTTTTTCTCTGTTCCCTCACCACAATCCAGATTCTTTTGGGGAGTTACCAGTACAGTAACCATACCAGGAAGTAATTAATTTATTAAGCTACTGCTTTTCTTAATCTCAGTGGAGATATTTACTGATAACCAGCTACCTACGCAGCATGTTCATGTCGTTCCTAAATGAGGGTTTATCTCTCTCCCTTCACCACAAATCAGATTCTTCTGAGGAGTTCCCAGTACATTATCGTTTCCCGTGTGTAATTAACTTAACAAGCTCCTGCTGTTTTTATTCTCAGAAGGTTTACTCACTGATATACAGCTGACTACCCCCTTCGTAAGTGCAAGTCCTAAATGAGCTTTTTTCTCTGTTCCCTCACCACAATGCAGATTCTTTTGGGGAGTTACCAGTACAGTAACCATACCAGGAAGTACTTAATTTATTAAGCTACTGCTTTTCTTAATCTCAGTGGAGATATTTACTGATAAACAGCTACCTACGCAGCATGTTCATGTCGTTCCTAAATGAGCTTTTATCTCTCTCCCCTCACCACAAATCAGATTCTTCTGAGGAGTTCCCAGTATATTATCCTTTCCCCTGTGTAATTACCTTAATAAGCTCCAGCTGTTTTTATTCTCAGAAGGTTTACTCCCTGATATACAGCTGCCTACCCCCTTCGTAAGTGCAGGTCCTAAATGAGCTTTTATCTCTGTTCACTCACCACAATCCAGATTCTTTTGGGGAGTTACCAGTACAGTAACCATACCAGGAAGTAATTAATTTATTAAGCTACTGCTTTTCTTAATCTCAGTGGAGATATTTACTGATAAACTGCTACCTACGCAGCATGTTCATGTCGTTCCTAAATGAGCTTTTGTCTCTCTCCCCTCACCACAAATCAGATTCTTCTGAGGAGTTCCCAACACATTATCCTTTCCCCTGTGTAATTACCTTAACAAGCTCCAGCTGTTTTTATTCTCAGAAGGTTTACTCCCTGATATAAAGCTGCCTACCCCCTTCGTAAGTGCAGGTCCTAAATGAGCTTTTTTCTCTGTTCCCTCACCACAATCCAGATTCTTTTGGGGAGTTACCAGTACAGTAACCATACCAGGAAGTAATTAATTTATTAAGATACTGCTTTTCTTAATCTCAGTGGAGATATTTACTGATAACCAGCTACCTACGCAGCATGTTCATGTCGTTCCTAAATGAGGGTTTATCTCTCTCCCTTCACCACAAATCAGATTCTTCTGAGGAGTTCCCAGTACATTATCGTTTCCCGTGTGTAATTAACTTAACAAGCTCCTGCTGTTTTTATTCTCAGAAGGTTTACTCACTGATATACAGCTGCCTACCCCCTTCGTAAGTGCAAGTCCTAAATGAGCTTTTTTCTCTGTTCCCTCACCACAATGCAGATTCTTTTGGGGAGTTACCAGTACAGTAACCATACCAGGAAGTACTTAATTTATTAAGCTACTGCTTTTCTTAATCTCAGTGGAGATATTTACTGATAAACAGCTACCTACGCAGCATGTTCATGTCGTTCCTAAATGAGCTTTTATCTCTCTCCCCTCACCACAAATCAGATTCTTCTGAGGAGTTCCCAGTATATTATCCTTTCCCCTGTGTAATTACCTTAATAAGCTCCAGCTGTTTTTATTCTCAGAAGGTTTACTCCCTGATATACAGCTGCCTACCCCCTTCGTAAGTGCAGGTCCTAAATGAGCTTTTATCTCTGTTCACTCACCACAATCCAGATTCTTTTGGGGAGTTACCAGTACAGTAACCATACCAGGAAGTAATTAATTTATTAAGCTACTGCTTTTCTTAATCTCAGTGGAGATATTTACTGATAAACTGCTACCTACGCAGCATGTTCATGTCGTTCCTAAATGAGCTTTTGTCTCTCTCCCCTCACCACAAATCAGATTCTTCTGAGGAGTTCCCAACACATTATCCTTTCCCCTGTGTAATTACCTTAACAAGCTCCAGCTGTTTTTATTCTCAGAAGGTTTACTCCCTGATATAAAGCTGCCTACCCCCTTCGTAAGTGCAGGTCCTAAATGAGCTTTTTTCTCTGTTCCCTCACCACAATCCAGATTCTTTTGGGGAGTTACCAGTACAGTATCCTTAGCAGGAAGTAATTAATTTATTAAGATACTGCTTTTCTTAATCTCAGTGGAGATATTTACTGATAAACAGCTACGTACGCAGCATGTTCATTTCGTTCTTAATGAGCTTTTATCTCTCTCCCCTCACCACAAATCAGATTCTTCTGAGGAGTTCCCAGAACATTATCCTTTCCCTTGTGTAATTACCTTAACAAGCTCCAGCTGTATTTATCCTCAGAAGGTTTACTCCCTGATATACTGCTGCCTACCCCCTTCGTAAGTGCAGGTCCTAAATGAGCTTTTTTCTCTGTTCCCTCACCACAATCCAGATTCTTTTGGGGAGTTACCAGTACAGTAACCATACCAGGAAGTACTTAATTTATTAAGCTACTGCTTTTCTTAATCTCAGTGGAGATATTTACTGATAAACAGCTACCTACGCAGCATGTTCATGTCGTTCCTAAATGAGCTTTTATCTCTCTCCCCTCACCACAAATTAGATTCTTCTGAGGAGTTCCCAGTCCATTATCCTTTCCCCTGTGTAATTACCTTAACAAGCTCCAGCTGTTTTTATTCTCAGAAGGTTTACTCCCTGATATACAGCTGCCTACCCCCTTCGTAAGTGCAGGTCCTAAATGAGCTTTTTTCTCTGTTCCTTCACCACAATCCAGATTCAGTAGGGGATTTACCAGTACAGTAACCATACCAGGAAGTACTTAATTTATTAAGCTACTGCTTTTCTTAATCTCAGTGGAGATATTTACTGATAAACAGCTACCTACGCCGCATGTTCATGTCGTTCCTAAATGAGCTTTTATCTCTCTCCCCTCACCACAAATCAGATTCTTCTGAGGAGTTCCCAGTACATTATAATTCCCCCTGTGTATTTACCTTAACAAGCTCCAGCTGTTTTATTCTCAGAAGGTTTACTCCCTGATATACTGCTGCCTATCCTCTTCGAAAGTGCAGGTCCTAAATGAGCTTTCTTCTCTGTTCCCTCACCACAATCCAGATTCTTTTGGGAGTTACCAGTACAGTATACATACACGGAAGTACTTAATTTATTGAGCTACTGCTTTTCGTAATCTCATTGGAGATATTTACTTATAAACAGCTACCTACGCAGCATGTTCATGTCGTTCCTAAATGAGCTTTTATCTCTCTCCCCTCACCACAAATCAGATTCTTCTGAGGAGTTCCCAGTACATTATCCTTTCCCCTGTGTAATTACCTTAACAAGCTCCAGCTATTTTTATTCTCAGAAGGTTTACTCCCTGATATACAGCTGCCTACCCCATCGTAAGTGCAGGTCCTAAATGAGCTTTTTTCTCTGTTCCCTCACCCCAATCCAGATTCTTTTGGGGAGTTACCAGTACAGTAACCATACCAGGAAGTACTTAATTTATTAAGCTACTGCTTTTCTTAATCTCAGTGGAGATATTTACTGATAAACTGCTACCTACGCAGCATGTTCATTTCGTTCCTAAATGAGCTTTTATCTCTCTCCCCTCACCACAAATCAGATTCTTCTGAGGAGTTCCCAGTACATTATACTTTCCCTTGTGTAATTACCTTAAGAAGCTCCAGCTGTTTTTATTCTCAAAAGGTTTACTCCCTTTTATACAGCTGCCTACCCCCTTCGTAAGTACAGGTCCTAAATGAGCGTATTTCTCTGTTCCCGCACCACAATCCAGATTCTTTTGGGGAGTTACCAGTACAGTAACCATACCAGGAAGTACTTAATTTATTAAGCTACTGCTTTTCTTAATCTCAGTGGAGATATTTACTGATAAACAGCTACCTACGCAGCATGTTCATATCGTTCCTAAATGAGCTTTTATCTCTCTCCCCTCACCACAAATCAGATTCTTCTGAGGAGTTCCCATTACATTATAATTCCCCCTGTGTAATTACCTTAACAAGCTCCAGATGTTTTTATTCTCAGAAGGTTTACTCCCTGATATACTGCTGCCTAGCCTCTTCAAAAGTGCAGGTCCTAAATGAGCTTTCTTCTCTGTTCCCTCAGCACAATCCAGATACTTTTGGGGAGTTACCAGTACAGTAACCATACCAGGAAGTACTTAATTTATTAAGCTACTGCTTTTCTTAATCTCAGTGGAGATATTTACTGATAAACAGCTACCTACGCAGCATGTTCATGTCGTTCCTAAATGAGCTTTTATCTCTCTCCCCTCACCACAAATCAGATTCTTCTGAGGAGTTCCCAGTACATTATCCTTTCCCCTGTGTAATTACCTTAACAAGCTCCAGCTGTTTTTATTCTCAGAAGGTTTACTCCCTGATATACAGCTGCCTACCCCCTTCGTAAGTGCAGGTCCTCAATGAGCTTTTTTCTCTGTTCCCTCACCACAATCCAGATTCTTTTGGGGATTTACCAGTCCAGTAACCATACCAGGAAGTACTTAATTTATTAAGCTACTGCTTTTCTTAATCTCAGTGGAGATATTTACTGATAAACAGCTACCTACGCAGCATGTTCATGTCGTTCCTAAATGAGTTTTTATCTCTCTCCCCTCACCACAAATCAGATTCTTCTGACTAGTGCCCAGCACATTATCCTTTCCCCTGTGTAATTACCTTAACAAGCTCCAGCTGTTTTTATTCTCAGAAGGTTTACACCCTGATATACAGCTGCCTAACCCCTTCGTAAGTGCAGGTCCTAAATGAGCTTTTTTCTCTGTTCCCTCACCACAATCCAGATTCTTTTGGGGAGTTACCAGTACAGTAACCATACCAGGAAGTAATTAATTTATTAAGCTACTGCTTTTCTTAATCTCAGTGGAGATATTTACTGATAACCAGCTACCTACGCAGCATGTTCATGTCGTTCCTAAATGAGGGTTTATCTCTCTCCCTTCACCACAAATCAGATTCTTCTGAGGAGTTCCCAGTACATTATCGTTTCCCGTGTGTAATTAACTTAACAAGCTCCTGCTGTTTTTATTCTCAGAAGGTTTACTCCCTGATATACAGCTGCCTACCCCCTTCGTAAGTGCAAGTCCTAAATGAGCTTTTCTCTCTGTTCCCTCACCACAATGCAGATTCTTTTGGGGAGTTACCAGTACAGTAACCATACCAGGAAGTACTTAATTTATTAAGCTACTGCTTTTCTTAATCTCAGTGGCGATATTTACTGATAAACAGCTACCTACGCAGCATGTTCATGTCGTTCCTAAATGAGCTTTTATCTCTCTCCCCTCACCACAAATCAGATTCTTCTGAGGAGTTCCCAGTATATTATCCTTTCCCCTGTGTAATTACCTTAACAAGCTCCAGCTGTTTTTATTCTCAGAAGGTTTACTCCCTGATATACAGCTGCCTACCCCCTTCGTAAGTGCAGGTCCTAAATGAGCTTTTTTCTCTGTTCACTCACCACAATCCAGATTCTTTTGGGAGTTACCAGTACAGTAACCATACCAGGAAGTAATTAATTTATTAAGCTACTGCTTTTCTTAATCTCAGTGGAGATATTTACTGATAAACTGCTACCTACGCAGCATGTTCATGTCGTTCCTAAATGAGCTTTTGTCTCTCTCCCCTCACCACAAATCAGATTCTTCTGAGGAGTTCCCAGTACATTATCCTTTCCCCTGTGTAATTACCTTAACAAGCTCCAGCTGTTTTTATTCTCAGAAGGTTTACTCCCTGATATACAGCTGCCTACCCCCTTCGTAAGTGCAGGTCCTAAATGAGCTTTTTTCTCTGTTCCCTCACCACAATCCAGATTCTTTTGGGGAGTTACCAGTACAGTATCCTTAGCAGGAAGTACTTAATTTATTAAGATACTGCTTTTCTTAATCTCAGTGGAGATATTTACTGATAAACAGCTACGTACGCAGCATGTTCATTTCGTTCTTAATGAGCTTTTATCTCTCTCCACTCACCACAAATCAGATTCTTCTGAGGAGTTCCCAGAACATTATCCTTTCCCTTGTGTAATTACCTTAACAAGCTCCAGCTGTATTTATTCTCAGAAGGTTTACTCCCTGATATACTGCTGCCTACCCCCTTCGTAAGTGCAGGTCCTAAATGAGCTTTTTTCTCTGTTCCCTCACCACAATCCAGATTCTTTTGGGGAGTTACCAGTACAGTAACCATACCAGGAAGTACTTAATTTATTAAGCTACTGCTTTTCTTAATCTCAGTGGAGATATTTACTGATAAACAGCTACCTACGCAGCATGTTCATGTCGTTCCTAAATGAGCTTTTATCTCTCTCCCCTCACCACAAATTAGATTCTTCTGAGGAGTTCCCAGTACATTATCCTTTCCCCTGTGTAATTACCTTAACAAGCTCCAGCTGTTTTTTTCTCAGAAGGTTTACTCCCTGATATACAGCTGCCTACCCCCTTCGTAAGTGCAGGTCCTAAATGAGCTTTTTTCTCTGTTCCCTCACCACAATCCAGATTCATTAGGGGATTTACCAGTACAGTAACCATACCAGGAAGTACTTAATTTATTAAGATACTGCTTTTCTTAATCTCAGTGGAGATATTTACTGATAAACAGCTACCTACGCAGCATGTTCATGTCGTTCCTAAATGAGCTTTTATCTCTCTCCCCTCACCACAAATCAGATTCTTCTGAGGAGTTCCCAGTACATTATCCTTTCCCCTGTGTAATTACCTTAACAAGCTCCAGCTGTTTTTATTCTCAGAAGGTTGACTCCCTGATATACAGCTGCCTACCCCCTTCGTAAGTGCAGGTCCTAAATGAGCTTTTTTCTCTGTTCCCTCACAACAATCCAGATTCTTTTGGGGAGTTACCAGTACAGTATCCATACCAGGAAGTACTTAATTTATTAAGCTACTGCTTTTCTTAATCTCAGTGGATTTATTTACTGATAAACAGCTACCTAAGCAGCATGTAGATGTCGTTCCTAAATGAGCTTTAATCTCTCTCCCCTCACCACAAATCAGAATCTTCTGAGGAGTTCCCAGTACATTATCCTTTCCCCTGTGTAATTACCTTAACAAGCTCCAGCTGTTTTTATTCTCAGAAGGTTTACTCCCTGATATACTGCTGCCTATCCCCTTCATAAGTGCAGGTCCTAAATGAGCTTTTTTCTCTGTTCCCTCACCACAATCCAGATTCTTTGGGAAGTTACCAGTACAGTAACCATACCAGGAAGTACTTAATTTATTAAGCTACTGCTTTTCTTAATCTCAGTGGAGATATTTACTGATAAACCGCTACCTACGCAGCATGTTCATGTCGTTCCTAAATGAGCTTTTATCTCTCTCCCCTCACCACAAATAAGATTCTTCTTAGGAGCTCCCAGTACATTATCCTATCCCCTGTGTAATTACCTTTATTACCTCCAGCTGTTTTTATTCTCAGAAGGTTTACTCCCTGATATACAACTGCCTACCCCCTTCGTAAGTGCAGGTCCTAAATGAGCTTTTTTCTCTGTTCCCTCACCACAATCCAGATTCTTTTGGGGAGTTACCAGTACAGTAACCATACCAGGAAGTACTTAATTTATTCAGCTACTGCTTTTCTTAATCTCAGTGGAGATATTTACTGATAAACAGCTACCTAAGCAGCATATTCATGTCGTTCCTAAATGAGCTTTTATCTCTCTCCCCTCACCACAAATCAGATTCTTCTGAGGAGTTCCCAGTACATTATCCTTTCCCCTGTCTAATTACCTTAACAAGCACCAGCTGTTTTTATTCTCAGAAGCGATACTCCCTGATATACAGCTGCCTACCCCCTTCGTAAGTGCAGGTCCTAAATGAGCTTTTTTCTCTGTTCCCTCACCACAATCCAGATTCTTTTGGGGAGTTACCAGTACAGTAACCAAACCAGGAAGTACTTAATTTATTAAGCTACTCCTTTTCTTAATCTCAGTGGAGATATTTACTGATAAACAGCTACCTACGCAGCATGTTCATGTCGTTCCTAAATGAGCTTTTATCTCTCTCCCCTCACCACAAATCAGATTCTTCTGAGGAGTTCCCAGTACATTATCCTTTCCCCTGTGTAATTATCTTACCAAGCTCCAGCTGTTTTTATTCTCAGAAGGTTTACTCCCTGATATACAGCTGCCTACCCCCTTCGTAAGTGCAGGTTTAAATGAGCTTTTTTCTCTGTTCCCTCACCACAATCCAGATTCTTTTGGGAGTTAACAGTACAGTAACCATACCAGGAAGTACTTAATTTATTAAGCTACTGCTTTTCTTAATCTCAGTGGAGATATTTACTGATAAACAGCTGCCTAAGCAGCATGTACATGTCGTCCTAAATGAGCTTTTATCTCTCTCCCCTCACCAAAAATCAGATTCTTCTGAGGAGTTCCCAGTACATTATCCTTTCCCCTGTGTAATTACCTTAACAAGCTCCAGCTGTTTTTAATCTCAGAAGGTATACTCCCTGATATACAGCTGCCTACCCCCTTCGTAAGTGCAGGTCCTAAATGAGCTTTTTTCTCTGTTCCCTCACCAAAATCCAGATTATTTCGGGGAGTTACCAGTACAGTAACCATACCAGGAAGTACTTAATTTATTAAGCTACTGCTTTTCTTAATCTCAGTGGAGATATTTACTGATAAACAGCTACCTACGCAGCATGTTCATGTCGTTCCTAAATGAGCTTTTATCTCTCTCCCCTCACCACAAATCAGATTCTTCTGAGGAGTTCCCAGTACTTTATCCTTTCCTCTGTGTAATTACCTTAACAAGCTCCAGCTGTTTTTATACTCAGAAGGTTTACTCCCTGATATCCAGCTGCCTACCCCCTTCGTAAGTGCAGGTCCTAAATGAGCTTTATTCTGTGTTCCCTCACCACAATCCAGATTCTTTTGGGGAGTTACCAGTACAGTAACCATACCAGGAAGTACTTAATTTATTAAGCTACTGCTTTTCTTAATCTCAGTGGAGATATTTAGTGATAAACAGTTACCTACGCAGCAGGTTCATGTCGTTCCTAAATGAGCTTTTATCTCTCTCCCCTCACCACAAATCAGATTCTTCTAAGGCGTTTCCAGTACAATATCCTTTCCCCTGTGTAATTACCTTAACAAGCTCCAGCTGTTTTTATTCTCAGAAGGTTTACTCCCTGATATACAGCTGCCTACCCCCTTCGTAAGTGCAGGTCCTAAATGAGCTTTTTTCTCTGTTCCCTCACAAAAATCCAGATTCTTTTGGGGAGTTACCACTACAGTAACCAAAGCAGGAAGTACTTAATTTATTAAGCTACTGCTTTTCTTAAACTCAGTGGAGATATTTACTGCTAAACAGCTACCTATGCAGCATGTTCATGTCGTTCTTAAATGAGCTTTTTTCTCTGTTACCTCACCACAATCAGATTCTTTTGGGAGTTACCAGTACAGTATCCATACCAGGAAGCACTTAATTTATTAAGCTACTGCTTTTCTTAATCTCAGTGGAGATATTTACTGATAAACAGCTACGTATGCAGCATGTTCATGTCGTTCCTAAATGAGCTTTTATCTCTCTCCCCTCACCACAAATCAGATTCTTCAGAGGAGTTCCCAGTACATTATACTTTCCCCTGTGTAATTACCTTAACAAGCTCCAGCTGTTTTTATTCTCAGAAGCGATACTCCCTGATATACAGCTGCCTACCCCCTTCGTAAGTGCAGGTCCTAAATGAGCTTTTATCTGAATCCCCTCACCACAAATCACATTCTTCTGAGGAGTTCCCAGTACATTATCCTTTCCCCTGTGTAATTACCTTAACAAGCTAAAGCTGTTTTTATTCTAAGAAGGGATACTCTCTGATATATGCTGCCTACCCCCTTCGTAAGTGCAGGTCATAATGAGCTTTTTTCTCTGTTCCCTCACCACATTCCAGATATTTTGGGGAGTTACCAGTACAGTATCCATACCAGGAAGTACCTAATTTATTAAGCTACTGCTTTTCTTAATCTCAGTGGAGATATTTACTGATAAACAGCTACCTATGCAGCATTTTCATGTCGTTCCTAAATGAGCTTTTATCTCTCTCCCCTCACCACAAATCAGATTCTTCTGAGGAGTTCCCAGTACATTATCCTTTCCCCTGTGTAATTACCTTAACAAGCTCCAGCTGTTTTTATTCTCAGAAAGGATACTCCCTGATATACAGCTGCCTACCCCCTTTGTAAGTGCAGGTCCTAAATGAGCTTTTTTCTCTATTCCCTCACCACAATCCAGATACTTTTGGGGAGTTACCAGTACAGTAACCATACCAGGAAATACTTAATTATATTAAGCTACTGCTTTTCTGAATCTCAGCGGAGATATTACTGATAAACAGCTACCTATGCAGCATTTTCATGTCGTTCCTAAATGAGCTTTAATCTCTCTCCCTCACCACAAATCAGATTCTTCTCAGGAGTTCCCAGTACATTATCCTTTCCCCTGTGTAATTACCTTAACAAGTTCTAGCTGTTTTTATTCTGAGAAGGTTTACTCCCTGATATACAGTTGCCTACCCCCTTCGTAAGTGCAGGTCCTAAATGAGATTCTTTCTCTGTTCCATCACCACAATCCAGATTCTTTTGGGGTGTAACCAGTACAAGAACCATACCAGGAAGTACTTAATTTATTAAGCTATTGCTTTTCTTAATCTCAGTGGAGATATTTACTCATAAACAGCTTCCTATGCAGCATTTTAATCTCGTTCTTAAATGAGCTTTTATCTCTCTCCCCTCACCACAAATCAGATTCTTCTGAGGAGTTCCCAGTACATTATCCGTTCCCCTGTCTAATTACCTTAACAAGCTCCAGCTGTTTTTATTCTCAGAAGGGATACTCCCTGATATATACCTGCCGACGCCCTTCGTAAGTGCAGGTCTTAAATGAGCTTTTTTCTCTGTTCACTCACCACAATCCAGATTCTTTTGGCAAGTTACCAGTACAGTAACCATACCAGGAAGTACTTAATTTATTAAGCTACTGCTTTTCTTAAACTCAGTGGAGATATTTACTGATAAACAGCTACCTACGCAGCAAGTTCATGTCGTTCCTATATGAACTTTTATCTGAATCCCCTCACCACAAATCAGATTCTTCTGAGGAGTTCCCAGTACATTATCCTTTCCCCTGTGTAATTACCTTAACAAGCTCCAGCTGTTTTTATTCTCAGAAGGGATACTCCCTGATATACAGCTGCATAACCCCTTCGTAAGTGCAAGTCCTAAATGAGCTTTTTTCTCTGTTCCCTCACCACAATCCAGATTCCTTTGGGGAGTTACCAGTACAGTAACCATAGCAGGAAGTATTTAATTTATTAAGGTAAGCTTTTTTTAATCTCAGTGGAGATATTTACTGATAAACAGCTACCTACGCAGCATGTTCATGTTGTTCCTATATGAACTTTTATCTGAATCCCCTCACCACAAATCACATTCTTCTGAGGAGTTCCCAGTACATTATCCTTTCCCCTGTGTAATTACCTTAACAAGCTAAAGCTGTTTTTATTCTTAGAAGGGATACTCCCTGATATAAGCTGCCTACCCCCTTCGTAAGTGCAAGTCCTAAATGAGCTTTTTTCTCTGTTCCCTCACCACAATCCAGATTCCTTTGGGGAGTTACCAGTACAGTAACCATACCAGGAAGTACTTAATATATTAAGCTACTGCTTTTCTTAAACTCAGTGGAGATATTTACTGATAAACAGCTACCTACGCAGCATGTTCATATCGTTCCTAAATGAGCTTTTATCTCTCTCCCTCACCACAGATCATATTCTTCTGAGGAGTTCCCAGTACATTATCCTTTCCCCTGTGTAATTACCTTAACAAGCTCCAGCTGTTTTTATTCTCAGAAGGTTTACTCCCTGATATACAGCTGCCAACCCCCTTGGTAAGTGCAGTTCCTAAATGTGCTTGTTTGTCTGTTCCCTCACCACAATCCAGATTCTTTTGGGGAGTTACCAGTACAGTAACCATACCAGGAAGTACTTAATTTATTAAGCTACAGCTTTTTTTAATCTCAGTGGAGATATTTACTGATAAACAGCTACCTACGCAGCATGTTCACGTCGTTCCTATATGAACTTTTATCTGAATCCACTCACCACAAATCACAATCTTCTGAGGAGTTCCCAGTACATTATCCTTTCCCCTGTGTAATTAACTTAACAAACTCCAGCTGTTTTTATTCTTAGAAGGGATACTCCCTGATATACAGCTGCCTACACCCTTCGTAAGTGCAGGTCCTAAATGAGCTTTTTTCTCTTTTCCCTCACCACAATCCAGATTCTTTTGGGGAGTTACCAGTACAATAACCATACCAGGAAGTACTTAATTTATTAAGGTACAGCTTTTGGTAATCTCAGTGGAGATATTTACTGATAAACAGCTACCTACGCTGTATGTTCATGTCATTCCTAAATGAGCTTTTATCTCTCTCCCTCACCACAAATCAGATTCTTCTGAGGATTTCCCAGTACATTATCCTTTCCCCTGTGTAATTACCTTAACGAGCTCCAGCTGTTTTTATTGTCAGAAGGGATACTTCCTGATATACAGCTGCCTACCCCCTTCGTAAGTGCAGGTCCTAAATGATCATTTTTCTTTGTTCCCTCACCACAATCCAGATTCTTTTGGGGAGGTACCAGTACAGTAACCATAGCACGAAGTACTTAGTTTATTAAGCTACTGATTTTCTTAATCACAGTGGAGATATTTACTGATAAACAGCTACATACACAGCATGTTCATGTCGTTCCTAAATGAGCTTTTAACTCTCTCCCCTCACCACAAATCAGATTCTTCTGAGGAGTTCCCAGTACATTATCCTTTCCCCTGTGTAATTACATTAACAAGCTCCAGCTGTTTTTATTCTCAGAAGGTTTACTCCCTGATATACAGCTGCCTACCCCCTTCGTAAGTGCAGGTCCTAAATGAGCTTTTTTCTCTGTTCCCTCACCACAATCCAGATTCTTTTCGGGAGTTACCAGTACAGTAACCATACCAGGAAGTACTTAATTTATTAAGCTACTGCTTTTCTTAATCTCAGTGGTGATATTTACTGATAAACAGCTACGTACGCAGCATGTTCATGTCGTTCCTAAATGAGCTTTTATCTCTCTCCCCTCACCACAAATCAGATTCTTCTGAGAAGTTCCTAGTACATTATCCTTTCCCCTGTGTAATTACCTTAACATGCTCCATCTGTTTTTATTCTCAGAAGGTTTACTCCCTGATATAGAGCTGCCTACCCCCTTCGTAAGTGCAGGTCCTAAATGAGCTTTTTTCTCTGTTCCCTCACCACAATCCAGATTCTTTTGGGGAGTTACCAGTACAGTTACCATACCAGGAAGTACTTAATTTATTAAGCTACTGCTTTTCTTAATCTCAGTGGAGATATTTACTGATAAACAGCTACCTACGCAGCATGTTCATGTCGTTCCTAAATGAGCTTTTATGTCTATTCCCTCACCACAAATCAGATTCTTCTGAGGAGTTCCCAGTACATTATCCTTTCCCCTGTGTAATTACCTTAACAAGCTCCAGCTGTTTTTATTCTCAGAAGGTTAACTCCCTGATATACAACTGCCTACCCCCTTCGTATGTGCAGGTCCTAAATGAGCTTTTTTCTCTGTTCCCTCACCACAATCCAGATTCTTTTGGGGAGTTACCAGTACAGTAACCATACCAGGAAGTACTTAATTTATTAAGCTACTGCTTTTATTAATCTCAGTGGAGATATTTACTGATAAACAGCTATGTACGCAGCATGTTCATGTCGTTAGTAAATGAGCTTTTATCTCTCTCCCCTCACCACAATTCAGATTCTTCGGAGGAGTTCCCAGTACATTATCCTTTCCTCTGTGTAATTACCTTAACAAGCTCCAGCTGTTTTTATTCTCAGAAGGTTCACTAACTGATATACAGCTGCCTACCCCCTTCGTAGGTGCAGGTCCTAAATGAGCTTTTTCTCTGTTCCCTCACCACAATCCAGATTCTTTTGGGGAGTTACCAGTACAGTAACAATACCAGGAAGTACTTAATTTATTAAGCTACTGCTTTTCTTAATCTCAGTGGAGATATTTACTGATAAACAGCTACCTACGCAGCATGTTCATGTCGTTCCTAAATGAGCTTTTATCTCTCTCCCCTCACCACTAATCAGATTCTTCTGAGGAGTTCCCAGTACATTATCCTTTCCACTGTGTAATTACCTTAAGAAGCTACAGCTGTTTTTATTCTCAGAAGGTTTACTCCCTGATATACAGCTGCCTACCCCCTTCGTAAGTGCAGGTCCTAAATGAGCTTTTTTCTCTGTTCCCTCACCACAATCCAGATTCTTTTGGGGAGTTACCAGTACAGTAACCATACCAGGAAGTACTTAATTTATTAAGCTACTGCTTTTCTTAATCTCAGTGGAGATATTTACTGATAAACAGCTACCTACGCAGCATGTTCAAGTCGTTCCTAAATGAGCTTTTATCTCTCTCCCCTCACCACAAATCAGATTCTTCTGAGGAGTTTCCAGTACATTATCCGTTCCCCTGTGTAATTACCTTAACAAGCTCCAGCTGTTTTTTATTCTCAAAAGGTTTACTCCCTGATATCCAGCTGCCTACCCCCTTCGTAAGTGCAGGTCCTAAATGAGCTTTTTCTCTGCTCCCTCACCACAATCCAGATTCTTTTAGGGAGTTACCAGTAGAGTAACCATACCAGGAAGTACTAAATTTTTTAAGTTACTGCTTTTCTTAATCTCAGTGGAGATATTTACTGATAAACAGCTACCTACGCAGCATGTTCATGTCGTTCTTAATGAGCTTTTATCTCTCTCCCTTCACCACAAATCATATTCTTCTGAGGAGTTCCCAGTACATTATCCTTTCCCCTGTGTAATTACCTTAACAAGCTCCAGCTGTTTTTATTCTCAGAAGGTTTACTCCCTGATATACAGCTGCCTACCCCCTTCGAAAGTGCAGGTCCTAAATGAGGTTTTTTCTCTGTTCCCTCACCACAATCCAGATTCTTTTGGGAGTTACCAGTACAGTAACCATACCAGGAATACTTAATTTATTAAGCTACTGCTTTTCTTAATCTCAGTGGAGATATTTACTGATAAACAGCTACCTACGCAGCATGTTCATTTCGTTCCTAAATGAGCTTTTATCTCTCTCCCCTCACCACAAATCAGATTCTTCTGAGGAGTTCCCAGTACATTATCCTTTCCCCTGTGTAATTACCTTAACAAGCTCCAGCTGTTTTTATTCTCAGAATGTTTACTCCCTGATATACAGCTGCCTACCCCCTTTGTAAGTGCAGGTCCTAAATGAGCTTTTTTCTCTGTTCCCTCACCACAATCCAGATTCTTTTGGGGAGTTCCTAGTACAGTAACCATACCAGGAAGTACTTAATTTATTAAGCTACTGCTTTTCTTAATCTCAGTGGAGATATTTACTGATAAACAGCTACCTACGCAGCATGTTCATGTTGTTCCTAAATGAGCTTTTATCTCTCTACCCTCACCACAAATCAGATTCTTCTGAGGAGTTCCCAGTACATTATCCTTTCCCCTGTGTAATTACCTTAACAAGCTCCAGCTGATTTTCTTAATCTCAGAAGGTTTACTCCCTGATATACAGCTGCCTACCCCCTTCGTAAGTGCAGGTCCTAAATGAGCTTTTTTCTCTGTTCCCTCACCACAATCCAGATTCTTTTGGGGAGTTACCAGTACAGTAACCATACCAGGAAGTACTTAATTTATTAAGCTACTGCTTTTCTTAATCTCAGTGGAGATATTTACTGATAAACAGCTACCTACGCAGCATGTTCATGTCGTTCCTAAATGAGCATTTATCTCTCTCCCCTAACCACAAATCAGATTCTTCGGAATTGTTCCCAGTACATTATCCTTTCCCCTGTGTAATTACTTTAAGTAGCTCCAGCTGTTTTTACTCTCAGAAGGTTTACTCCCGGATATACAGCTGCCTACCACCTTCGTAAGTGCGGGTCCTAAATGAGCTTTTTTCTCTGTTCCCTCACTACAATCCATATTCTTTTGGAGAGTTACCAGGAGCGTAACCATACCAGGAAGTACTTAATTAATTAAGCTACTGTTTTTAATCTCAGTGGAGATATTTACTGATAAACAGCTACATACGCAGCATGTTCATGTCGTTCCTAAATGAGCTTTATCTCTCTCCCGTCACCACAAATCAGATTCTTCTGAGGAGTTCCCAGTACAGTATCCTTTCCCCTGTGTAATTACCTTAACAAGCTCCAGCTGTTTTTATTCTCATAGGTTTACTCCCTGATATACAGCTGCCTAACCCCTTCGTAAGTGCAGGTCCAAAATGAGGTTTTTTCTCTGTTCCCTCACCACAATCCAGATTCTTTTGGGGACTTACCAGTACAGTAACCATACCAGGAAGTACTTAATTTATTAAGCTACTGCTTTTCATAATCTCAGTGGAGATATTTACTGATAAACAGCTACCTACGCAGCATGTTCATGTCGTTCCTAAAAGTGCTTTTGTCTCTCTCCCCTCACCACAAATCAGATTCTTCTGAGGAGTTCCCAGTACATTATATTTCCCAGTGTAATTACCTTAACAAGCTACAGCTGTTTTTAACTCAGAAGGTTTACTCCCTGATATACAGCTGCCTACCCCCTTCGTAAGTGCAGGTCCTAAATGAGCTTTTTTCTCTGTTCCCTCACCACAATCCAGGTTCTTTTGGGGAGGTACCAGTACAGTAACCATACCAGGCAGTACGAAATTTCTTAAGCTACTGATTTTCTTAATCTCAGTGGAGATATTTACTGATAAACAGCTACCGACGCAGCATGTTCATTTCGTTCCTAAATGAGCTTTTATCTCTCTCCCCTCACCACAAATCAGATTCTTCTGAGGAGTTCCCAGTACATTATCCTTTCCCCTGTGTAATTACCTTAACAAGCTCCAGCTGTTTTTATTCTCAGAAGGTTTACTCCCTGATATACAGCTGCCTACCCCCTTTGTAAGTGAAGATCCTAAATTAGCTTTTTTCTCTGTTCCCTCACCACAATCCAGATTCTTTTCGGGAGTTACCAGTACAGTTACCAAACAGGAAGTACTTAATTTATTAAGCTACTGCTTTTCTTAAACTCAGTGGAGATATTTACCTGATTAACAGCTACCTAAGCAGCATGTTCATGTCGTTCCTAAATGAGCTTTTATCTCTCTCCCCTCATCACAAATCAGATTCTTATGAGGAGTTCCCAGTACATTATCCTTTCCCCTGTGTAATTACCTTAACAAGCTCCCGCTGTTTTTATTCTCAGAAGGTTTACTCCCTGATATACAGCTGCCTACCCCCTTCGTAATTGCAGGTCCTAAATGAGCTTTTTTCTCTGTTCCCTCACCACAATCCAGATACTTTTGGGGAGTTACCAGTACAGTAACCATACCAGGAAGTTCTTAATTTATTAAGCTACTGATTTTCTTAATCTCAGTGGAGATATTTACTGATAAACAGCTACCTATGCAGCATGTTCATGTCGTTCCTAAATGAGCTTTTATCTCTCTCCCCTCACCACAAATCAAATTCTTCTGAGGAGTTCCCAATACATTATCCTTTCCCCTGTGTAATTACCTTAACAAGCTCCAGCTGTTTTTATTCTCAGAAGGTTTACTCCCTGATATACAGCTGCCTAAACCTTCGTAAGTGCAGGTCCTAAATGAGCTTTTTTCTCTGTTCCCTCACCACAATCCAGATACATTTGGGGAGTTACCAGTACAGTAAGCATACCAGGAAGTTCTTAATTTATTAAGCTACTGATTTTCTTAATCTCAGTGGAGATATTTACTGATAAACAGCTACGTACGCAGCATGTTCATGTCGTTCCTAAATGAGCTTTTATCTCTGTCCCCTCACCACAAATAAGATTCTTCTGAGGAGTTCCCAGTACATTATCCTTTCCACTGTGTAATTACCTTAACAAGCTCCAGCTGTTTTTATCTCAGAAGGTTTACTCCCTGATATACAGCTGCCTACACCCTTCGTAAGTGCAGGTCCTAAATGAGCTTTTTTCTCTGTTCGCTCACCACAATCCAGGTTCTTTTGGGGAGGTACCAGTACAGTAACCATACCCCTGGAAGTACGTAATTTATTAAGCTACTGCTTTTCTTAATCTCAGTGGAGATATTTACTGATAAACAGCTACGTACGCAGCATGTTCATGTCGTTCCTAAATGAGCTTTAATCTCTCTCCCCTCACCACAAATAAGATTCTTCTGAGGAGTTCCCAGTACATTATCCTTTCCCCTGTGTAATTACCTTAACAAGCTCCAGCTGTTTTTATTCTCAGAAGGTTTACTCCCTGATATACAGCTGCCTAACCCTTCGTAAGTGCAGGTCCTAAATGAGCTTTTTTCTCTGTTCCCTCACCACAATCCAGATTCTTTTGGGGAGTTACCAGTACAGTAAACATACCAAGAAGTAATTAATTTATTAAGCTACTGCTTTTCTTAATCTCAGTGGAGATATTTACTGATAAACAGCTACCTACGCAGCATATTCATGTCGTTCCTAAATGAGCTTTTATCTCTCTCCCCTCACCACAAATCAGATTCTTCTGAGGAGTTCCCAGTACATTATCCTTTCCCCTGTGTAATTACCTTAACAAGCACCAGCTGTTTTTATTCTCAGAAGGTTTACTCCCTGATATACAATTGCCTACCCCCTTCGTAAGTGCAGGTCCTAAATGAGCTTTTTTCTCTGTTCCCTCACCACAATCCAGATTCTTTTGGGGAGTTAGCAGTACAGTAACCATACCAGGAAGTACTTAATTTATTAAGCTACTGCTTTTCTTAATCTCAGTGGAGATATTTACTGATAAACAGCTACCTACGCAGCATGTACATGTCGTTTCTAAATGAGCTTTTTTCTCTGTTCCCTCACCACAATCCAGATTCTTTGGGGAGTTACCAGTACAGTATCCATACCAGGAAGTACTTAATTTATTAAGCTACTGCTTTTCTTAATCTCAGTGGAGATATTTACTGATAAACAGCTACGTATGCAGCATGTTCATGTCGTTAATAAATGAGCTTTTATCTCTCCCTTCACCACAAATCAGATTCTTCTGAGGAGTTCCCAGTACATTATCCTTTCCCCTGTGTAATTACCTTAACAAGCTCCTGCTGTTTTTACTCTCAGAAGGTTTACTCCCTGATATAAAACTGCCTACCCCCTTCGTAAGTGCAGGTCCTAAATGAGCTTTTTTCTCTGTTCCCTCACCACAATCCAGATTCTTTTGGGGAGTTACCAGTACAGTAACCATACCAGGAAGTACTTAATTTATTAAGCTACTGCTTTTCTTAATCTCAGTGGAGATATTTACTGATAAACAGCTACCTACAGAGCATGTTCATCTCGTTCATAAATGAGCTTTTATCTCTCTCCCCTCACCACAAATCAGAAACTTCTGAGGAGTTCCCAGTACATTATCCTTTCCCCTGTGTAATTACCTTAATAAGCTCCAGCTGTTTTTATTCTCAGAAGCTTTACTCCCTGATATACAGCTGCCTACCCCTTTCGTAAGTGCAGGTCCTAAATGAGCTTTTTTCTCTGTTCCCTCACCACAATCCAGATTCTTTTGGGGAGTTACCAGTATAGTATCCATACCAGGAAGTACTTAATATATTAAGGTACTGCTTTTCTTAATCTCAGTGGAGATATTTACTGATAAACAGCTACGAATGCAGCATGTTCATGTCGTTCCTAAATGAGCCTTTATCTCTGTCCGCTCACCAGAAATCAGATTCTTCTGAGGAGTTCCCAGTACATTATCCTTTCCCCTGTGTAATTACCTTAACAAGCTCCAGCTGTTTTTATTCTCAGAAGCGATACTCCCTGATATACAGCTGCCTACCCCCTTCGTAAGTACAGGTCCTAAATGAGCTTTTTTCTCTGTTCCCTCACCACAATCCAGGTTCTTTTTGGGAGTTACCAGTACGGTAACCATACCAGGAAGTATTTAATTTATTAAGCTACTGCATTTCTTAATCTCAGTGGAGATATTTATTGATAAACAGCTACCTACGCAGCATGTTCCTGTCGTTCCTAAATGAGCTTTTATCTCTCTCCCCTCACCACAAATCAGATTCTTCTGAGGATTTCCCAGTACATTATCCTTTCCCCTGTGTAATTACCTTAACAAGTTCCATCTGTTTTTTTCTAAGAAGGTTTACTCACCACAATCCAGATTCTTTTGGGGAGTTCCCAGTACAGTAACCATACCAGGAAGTACTTAATTTATTAAACTACTGCTTTACTTAATCTCAGTGGAGATATTTACTGATAAACAGCTACCTACGCAGCATGGTCATCTCGTACATAAATGAGCTTTTATCTCTCTCCCCTCACCACAAATCAGAATCTTCTGAGGAGTTCCCAGTACATTATCCTTTCCCCTGTGTAATTAACTTAATAAGCTCCAGCTGTTTTTATTCTCAGAAGCTTTACTCCCTGATATACAGCTGCCTACCCCCTTCGTAAGTGCAGGTCCTAAATGTGCTTTTTTCTCTGTTCCCTCACCACAATCCAGATTCTTTTGGGGAGTTCCAGTACAGTAACCATACCAGGAAGTACTTAATTTATTAAGCTACTGCTTTGCTTAATCTCAGTGGAGATATTTACTGTTCAACAGCTACCTACGCAGCATGTTTATGTCGTTCCTAAATGAGCTTTTATCTCTCTCCCCTCACCACAAATCAGATTCTTCTGAGGAGTTCCCAGTACATGATACTTTCCCCTGTGTAATTACCTTAACAAGCTCCAGCTGTTTTTATTCTCAGAAGGTTTACTCCCTGATATACAGATGCCTAACCCCTTCGTAAGTGCAGTCGTTCCTAAATGAGCTTTTTTCTCTGTTCCCTCACCACAATCCAGGTTCTTTTGGGAGTTACCAGTACGGTAACCATACCAGGTAATTACCTTAAAGCTACTGCTTTTCTTAATCTCAGTGGAGATATTTACTGATAAACAGCTACCTACGCAGCATGTTCATGTCGTTCCTAAATGAGCTTTTATCTCT
>NW_025961672.1:0-27506 GCF_023159225.1 Perognathus longimembris pacificus | reverse complement strand
TACACAGGGGAAAGGATAATGTACTGGGAACTCCTCAGAAGAATCTGATTTGTGGTGAGGGGAGAGAGATAAAAGCTCATTTAGGAACGACATGAACATGCTGCGTAGGTAGCTGTTTATCAGTAAATATCTCCACTGAGATTAAGAAAAGCAGTAGCTTAATAAATTAAGTACTTCCTGGTTTGGTTACTGTACTGGTAACTCCCCAAACGAATCTGGATTGTGGTGAGGGAACAGAGAAAAAAGCTCATTTAGGAACTGCACTTACGAAGGGGGTAGGCAGCTGTATATCAGGGAGTAAACCTTCTGAGAATAAAAACAGCTGGAGCTTGTTAAGGTAATTACACAGGGGAAAGGATAAGGTACTGGAAACTCCTCAGAATAATCTGAGTTGTATTGAGGGGAGAGAGATAAAAGCTCATTAAGAACGACATGAACATGCTGCGTAGGTAGCTGTTTATCAGTAAATATCTCCACTGAGATTAAGAAAAGCAGTAGTGTAATAAATTAAGTACTTCCTGGTATGGATACTGTACTGGTAACTCCCCAAAAGAATCTGGATTGTGGTGAGGGAACAGAGAAAAAAGCTCATTTAGGACCTGCACTTACGAAGGGGGTAGGCAGCTGTATATCAGGGAGTAAACCTTCTGAGAATAAAAACAGCCTGAGGTTGTTAAGGTAATTACACAGGGGAAAGGATAAAGTACTGGGAACTCCTCAGAAGAATCTTATTTGTGGTGAGGGGAGAGAGATAAAAGCTCATTTAGGAACGACGTGAACATGCTGCGTAGGTAGCTGTTTATCAGTAAATATCTCCACTGAGATTAAGAAAAGCAGTAGCTTAATAAATTAAGTACTTCCTTGTATTGTTACTGTACTGGTAACTCCCCAAAAGAATCTGGATTATGGTGAGGGAACAGAGAAAAAAGCTCATTTAGGAACGACATGAACATGCTGCGTAGGTAGCTGTTTATCAGTAAATATCTCCTCTGAGATTAAGAAAAGCAGTAGCTCAATAAATTAAGTACTTCCTGGTATGGTTACTGTACTGGTAACTCCCCAAAAGAATCTGGATTGTGGTGAGGGAGCAGAGAAAAAAGCTCATTTAGGACCTGCATTTACGAAGGGGGTAGGCATCTGTATATCAGGGAGAAACCTTCTGAGAATAAAAACAGCTGGAGCTTGTTAAGGTAATTACACAGGGGAAAGGATAAGGTACTGGAAACTCCTCAGAAGAATCTGATTTGTGGTGAGGGGAGAGAGATAAAAGCTCATTTAGGAACGACATGAACATGCTGCGTAGGTAGCTGTTTATCACTAAATATCTCCACTGAGATTAAGAAAAGCAGTAGCTTAATAAATTAGGTCCTTCCTGGTATGGTTACTGTACTGGTAACTCCCCAAAAGAATCTGGATTGTGGTGAGGGAACAGAGAAAAAGCTCATTTAGGACCTGCACTTACGAAGGGGGTAGGTAGCTGTATATCAGGGAGTAAACCTTCTGAGAATAAAAACAGCTGGAGCTTGTTAAGGTAATTACACAGGGGAAAGGATAAGGTACTGGAAACTCCTCAGAAGAATCTGATTTGTGGTGAGGGGAGAGAGATAAAAGCTCATTTAGGAACGACATGAACATGCTGGGTAGGTAGCTGTTTATCAGTAAATATCTCCACTGAGATTAAGAAAAGCAGTAGCTTAATAAATTAAGTACTTCCTGATATGGTTACTGTACTGGTAACTCCAAAAATGAATCTGGATTGTGGTGAGGGAACAGAGAAAAAAGCTCATTTAAGACCTGCACTTACGAAGGGGGTAGGCAGTTGTATATCAGTGAGTAAACCTTCTGAGAATAAAAACAGCTTGAGCTTGTTAAGGTAATTACACAGGGGAAAGGATAATGTACTGGGAACTCCTCAGAAGTATCTGATTTGTGGTGGGGGAGAGAGATAAAAGCTCATTTAGGAACGACATGAACATGCTGCATACGTAGCTGTTTATCAGTAAATATCTCCACTGAGCTTAAGAAAAGCAGTAGCATAATAAATTAAGTACTTCCTGGTATGGATACTGTACTGGTAACTCCCCAAAAGAATCTGGATTGTGGTGAGGGAACAGAGAAAAAAGCTCATTTAGGACCTGCACTTACGAAGGGGGTAGGCAGCTGTATATCAGGGAGTAAACCTTCTGAGAATAAAAACAGCTGGAGCTTCTTAAGGTAATTACACAGGGGAAAGGATAATGTACTGGGAACTCCTCAGAAGAATCTGATTTCTGGTTAGGGGAGAGGGATAAAAGTTCATTTAGGAACGACATGAACATGCTGCATAAGTAGCTGTTTATCAGTAAATACCTCCACTGCGATTAACAAAAGAAGTAGCGTAATAAATTAAGTACTTCCTGGTATGGATACTGTACTGGTAACTCCCCAAAAGCATCTGGATTGTGGTGAAGGAACAGAGAAAAAAGCTCATTTAGGAACGACATGAATATGCTGCGTAGGTAGCTGTTTAGCAGTAAATATCTCCACTGAGATTAAGAAAAGCAGTAGCTTAATAAATTAAGTACTTCCTGGTATGGTTACTGTACTGGTAACTCCCCAAAAGAATCTGGATTGTGGTTGAGGGAACAGAGAAAAAAGCTCATTTAGGACCTGCACTTACGAAGGGAGTAGGCAGCTGTATATCATGGAGTAAACCTTCTGAAAATAAAAACAGCTGGAGCTTGTTAAGGTAATTACCCAGGGGAAAGGATAATGTACTGGAAATTCCTCAGAAGAATCTGATTTGTCGTGAGGGGAGAGAGATAAAAGCTCATTTAGGAACGACATAAACATGCTGCGTAGGTAGCTGTTTATCAGTAAATATCTCCAATGAGATTAAGAAAAGCAGTAGCTTAATAAATTAAGTACTTCCTGGTATGGTTACTGTACTGGTAACTCCCCAAAAGAATCTGGATTGTGGTGAGTTAACAGAGAAAAAAGCTCATTTAGGACCTGCACTTACGAAGGGGGTAGGCAGGTGTATATCAGGGAGTAAACCTTCTGAGAATAAAAACAGCTGGAGCTTGTTAAGGTAATTACACAGGGGAAAGGATAATGTACTGGGAACTCCTAAGAAGAATCTGATTTGTGGTGAGGGGAGAGAGATAAAAGCTCATTTAGGAACGTCATGAACATGCTGCGTAGCTAGCTGTTTATCAGTAAATATCTCCACAGAGATTAAGAAAAGCAGTAGCTTAATAAATTAAGTACTTCCTTGTATGGTTACTGTACTGGTATCTCCCAAAAGAGTCTGGATTGTGGTGAGGGAACAGAGAAAAAAGCTCATTTAGGAACGACATGAACATGCTGCGTAGGTAGCTGTTTATCAGTAAATATCTCCACTGAGATTAAGAAAAGCAGTAGCTTAATAAATTAAGTACTTCCTGGTATGGTTACTGTACTGGTAACTCCCCAAAAGAATCTGGATTGTGGTGAGGGAACAGAGAAAAAAGCTCATTTAGGACCTGCACTTACGAAGGGGGTAGGCAGCTGTATATCAGGGAGTAAACCTTCTGAGAATAAAAACAGCTGGAGCTTGTTAAGGTAATTACACAGGGGAAAGGATATTTTACTGGGAACTCCTCAGAAGAATCTGATTTGTGGTGAGGGGAGAGAGATAAAAGCTCATTTATGGACGACATGCACATGCTGCGTAGGTAGCTGTTTATCAGTAAATATCTCCACTGAGATTAAGAAAAGCAGTAGCTTAATAAATTAAGTACTTCCTGGTATGGTTACTGTACTGGTAACTCCCCAAAAGGATCTGGATTGTGGTGAGGGAACAGAGAAAAAAGCTCATTTAGGACCTGCACTTACGAAGGGGGTAGGCAGCAGTATATCAGGGAGTAAACCTTCTGAGAATAAAAACAGCTGGAGCTTGTTAAGGTAATTACACAGGGGAAAGGATAATGTACTGGGCACTCCTCAGAAGAATCTGATTTGTGTTGAGGGGAGAGAGATAAAAGCTCATTTAGGAACGACATGAACATGCTGCGTACGTAGCTGTTTATCAGTAAATATCTCCACTGAGATTAAGAAAAGCAGTAGCTTAATAAATTAAGTACTTCCTGGTATGGTTACTGTACTGGTAACTCCCCAAAAGAATCTGGATTGTGGAGAGGGAACTGAGAAAAAAGCTCATTTAGGACCTGCACTTACGAAGGGGTAGGCATTTGTATATCAGGGAGTAAACCTTCTGAGAATAAAAACAGCTGGAGCTTATAAAGGTAATTACACAGGGGAAAGGATGATGTACTGGGAACTCCTCAGAAGAATCTGATTTGTGGTGAGGGGAGAGAGATAAAAGCTCATTTTATGAACGACATGCACATGCTGCGTAGGTAGCTGTTTATCAGTAAATATCACCACTGAGATTAAGAAAAGCAGTAGCTTAATAAATTAAGTACTTCCTGGTATGGTTACTGTACTGGTAACTCCCCAAAAGAATCTGGATTGTTGTGAGGGAACAGAGCAAAAAGCTCATTTAGGACCTGAACTTACGAAGGGGGTGGGCAGCTGTATATCAGGGAGTAAACCTTCTGAGAATAGAAACACCTGGAGCTTGTTAAGGTAATTACACAGGGGAAAGGATAATGTACTGGGAACTCCTCAGAAGATTCTGATTTGTGTTGAGTGGAGAGAGATATAAGCTCATTTTGGAACGACATGAACATGCTGCGTAGGTAGCTCTTTATCAGTAAATATCTCCACTGAGATTAAGAAAAGCAGTAGCTTAATAAATTAAGTACTTCCTGGTATGGTTACTGTACTGGTAACTCCCCAAAAGAATCTGGATTGTGGTGAGGGAACAGAAAAAAAGCTCTTTTAGGACCTGCACTTACGAAGGGGGTAGGCATCTCTATATCACGGAGTAAACCTTCTGAGAATAAAAACAGGTCGAGCTTGTTAAGGTAATTACACAGGGGAAAGGATAATGTACTGGGAACTCCTCAGAAGAATCTGATTTGTGGTGAGGGGAGAGAGATAAAAGCTCATTTACGAACGACATGAACGTGCTGCCTAGGTAGCTGTTTATCAGTAAATATCTCCACTGAGATTAAGAAAAGCAGTAGCTTAATAAATTAAGTACTTCCTGATATGGTTACTGTACTGGTAACTCCAAAAATGAATCTGGATTGTGGTGAGGGAACAGAGAAAAAAGCTCATTTAAGACCTGCACTTACGAAGGGGGTAGGCAGTTGTATATCAGTGAGTAAACCTTCTGAGAATAAAAACAGCTTGAGCTTGTTAAGGTAATTACACAGTGGAAAGGATAATGTACTGGGAACTCCTCAGAAGTATCTGATTTGTGGTGGGGGAGAGAGATAAAAGCTCATTTAGGAACGACATGAACATGCTGCATACGTAGCTGTTTATCAGTAAATATCTCCACTGAGCTTAAGAAAAGCAGTAGCATAATAAATTAAGTACTTCCTGGTATGGATACTGTACTGGTAACTCCCCAAAAGAATCTGGATTGTGGTGAGGGAACAGAGAAAAAAGCTCATTTAGGACCTGCACTTACGAAGGGGGTAGGCAGCTGTATATCAGGGAGTAAACCTTCTGAGAATAAAAACAGCTGGAGCTTGTTAAGGTAATTACACAGGGGAAAGGATAATGTACTGGGAACTCCTCAGAAGAATCTGATTTCTGGTTAGGGGAGAGGGATAAAAGTTCATTTAGGAACGACATGAACATGCTGCATAATTAGCTGTTTATCACTAAATATCTCCACTGCGATTAAGAAAAGAAGTAGCGTAATAAATTAAGTACTTACTGGTATGGATACTGTACTGGTAACTCCACAAAAGCATCTGGATTGTGGTGAAGGAACAGAGAAAAAAGCTCATTTAGGAACGACATGAATATGCTGCGTAGGTAGCTGTTTACCAGTAAATATCTCCACTGAGATTAAGAAAAGCAGTAGCTTAATAAATTAAGTACTTCCTGGTATGGTTACTGTACTGGTAACTCCCCAAAAGAATCTGGATTGTGGTTGAGGGAACAGAGAAAAAAGCTCATTTAGGACCTGCACTTGTGAAGGGGGTAGGCAGCTGTATATCATGGAGTAAACCTTCTGAAAATAAAAACAGCTGGAGCTTTTTAAGGTAATTACACAGGGGAAAGGATAATGTACTGGAAATTCCTCAGAAGAATCTGATTTGTCGTGAGGGGAGAGAGATAAAAGCTCATTTAGGAACGACATAAACATGCTGCGTAGGTAGCTGTTTATCAGTAAATATCTCCACTGAGATTAAGAAAAGCAGTAGCTTAATAAATTAAGTACTTCCTGGTATGGTTACTGTACTGGTAACTCCCCAAAAGAATCTGGATTGTGGTGAGTTAACAGAGAAAAAAGCTCATTTAAGACCTGCACTTACGAAGGGGGAAGGCAGTTGTATATCAGGGAGTAAACCTTCTGAAAATAAAAACAGCTGGAGCTTGTTAAGGTAATTACACAGGGGAAAGGATAATGTACTGGGAACTCCTCAGAAGAATCTGATTTGTGGTGAGGGGAGAGAGATAAAAGCTCATATAGGAACGACATGAACATGCTGCATAGGTAGCTGTTTATCAGTAAATATCTCCACTGAGATTAAGAAAAGCAGTAGCTTAATAAATTAAGTACTTCCTGGTATGGTTACTGTACTGGTAACTCCCCAAAAGAATCTGGATTGTGGTGAGGGAACAGAGAAAAAAGCTCATTTAAGACCTGCATTTACGAAGGGGGTAGGCAGCTGTATATCAGGGAGTAAACCTTCTGAGAATAAAAACAGCTGGAGCTTGTTAAGGTAATTACACAGGGGAAAGGATAATGTACTGGGAACTCCTCAGAAGAATCTGATTTGTGGTGAGGGGAGAGAGATAAAAGCTCATTTAAGGACGACATGCACATGCTGCGTAGGTAGCTGTTTATCAGTAAATATCTCCACTGAGATTAAGAAAAGCAGTAGCTTAATAAGTTAAGTAATTCCTGGTATGGTTACTGTACTGGTAACTCCCCAAAAGGATCTGGATTGTGGTGAGGGAACAGAGAAAAAAGCTCATTTAGGACCTGCACTTACGAAGGGGGTAGGCAGCAGTATATCAGGGAGTAAACCTTCTGAGAATAAAAACAGCTGGAGCTTGTTAAGGTAATTACACAGGGGAAAGGATAATGTACTGGGCACTCCTCAGAAGAATCTGATTTGTGTTGAGGGGAGAGAGATAAAAGCTCATTTAGGAACGACATGAACATGCTGCGTACGTAGCTGTTTATCAGTAAATATCTCCACTGAGATTAAGAAAAGCAGTAGCTTAATAAATTAAGTACTTCCTGGTATGGTTACTGTACTGGTAACTCCCCAAAAGAATCTGGATTGTGGTGAGGGAACAGAGAAAAAAGCTCATTTAGGACCTGCACTTACGAAGGGGTAGGCATTTGTATATCAGGGAGTAAACCTTCTGAGAATAAAAACAGCTGGAGCTTATAAAGGTAATTACACAGGGGAAAGGATGATGTACTGGGAACTCCTCAGAAGAATCTGATTTGTGGTGAGGGGAGAGAGATAAAAGCTCATTTATGAACGACATGCACATGCTGCGTAGGTAGCTGTTTATCAGTAAATATCACCACTGAGATTAAGAAAAGCAGTAGCTTAATAAATTAAGTACTTCCTGGTATGGTTACTGTACTGGTAACTCCCCAAAAGAATCTGGATTGTTGTGAGGGAACAGAGCAAAAAGCTCATTTAGGACCTGAACTTACGAAGGGGGTGGGCAGCTGTATATCAGGGAGTAAACCTTCTGAGAATAGAAACACCTGGAGCTTGTTAAGGTAATTACACAGGGGAAAGGATAATGTACTGGGAACTCCTCAGAAGATTCTGATTTATGTTGAGTGGAGAGAGATATAAGCTCATTTAGGAACGACATGAACATGCTGCGTAGGTAGCTCTTTATCAGTAAATATCTCCACTGAGATTAAGAAAAGCAGTAGCTTAATAAATTAAGTACTTCCTGGTATGGTTACTGTTGGTAACTCCCCAAAAGAATCTGGATTGTGGTGAGGGAACAGAAAAAAAGCTCTTTTAGGACCTGCACTTACGAAGGGGGTAGGCAGCTGTATATCAGGGAGTAAACCTTCTGAGAATAAAAACAGCTCGATCTTGTTAAGGTAATTACACAGGGGAAAGGATAATGTACTGGGAACTCCTCAGAAGAATCTGATTTGTGGTGAGGGGAGAGAGATAAAAGCTCATTTAGGAACGACATGAACGTGCTGCCTAGGTAGCTGTTTATCAGTAAATATCTCCACTGAGATTAAGAAAAGCAGTAGCTTAATAAATTAAGTACTTCCTGATATGGTTACTGTACTGGTAACTCCAAAAATGAATCTGGATTGTGGTGAGGGAACAGAGAAAAAAGCTCATTTAAGACCTGCACTTACGAAGGGGGTAGGCAGTTGTATATCAGTGAGTAAACCTTCTGAGAATAAAAACAGCTTGAGCTTGTTAAGGTAATTACACAGGGGAAAGGATAATGTACTGGCAACTCCTCAGAAGTATCTGATTTGTGGTGGGGGAGAGAGATAAAAGCTCATTTAGGAACGACATGAACATGCTGCATACGTAGCTGTTTATCAGTAAATACCTCCACTGAGCTTAAGAAAAGCAGTAGCATAATAAATTAAGTACTTCCTGGTATGGATACTGTACTGGTAACTCCCCAAAAGACTCTGGATTGTGGTGAGGGAACAGAGAAAAAAGCTCATTTAGGACCTGCACTTACGAAGGGGGTAGGCAGCTGTATATCAGGGAGTAAACCTTCTGAGAATAAAAACAGCTGGAGCTTGTTAAGGTAATTACACAGGGGAAAGGATAATGTACTGGGAACTCCTCAGAAGAATCTGATTTCTGGTTAGGGGAGAGGGATAAAAGTTCATTTAGGAACGACATGAACATGCTGCATAAGTAGCTGTTTATCACTAAATATCTCCACTGCGATTAAGAAAAGAAGTAGCGTAATAAATTAAGTACTTCCTGGTATGGATACTGTACTGGTAACTCCACAAAAGCATCTGGATTGTGGTGAAGGAACAGAGAAAAAAGCTCATTTAGGAACGACATGAATATGCTGCGTAGGTAGCTGTTTACCAGTAAATATCTCCACTGAGAATAAGAAAAGCAGTAGCTTAATAAATTAAGTACTTCCTGGTATGGTTACTGTACTGGTAACTCCCCAAAAGAATCTGGATTGCGGTTGAGGGAACAGAGAAAAAAGCTCATTTAGGACCTGCACTTGTGAAGGGGGTAGGCAGCTGTATATCATGGAGTAAACCTTCTGAAAATAAAAACAGCTGGAGCTTGTTAAGGTAATTACACAGGGGAAAGGATAATCTACTGGAAATTCCTCAGAAGAATCTGATTTGTCGTGAGGGGAGAGAGATAAAAGCTCATTTAGGAACGACATAAACATGCTGCGTAGGTAGCTGTTTATCAGTAAATATCTCCACTGAGATTAAGAAAAGCAGTAGCTTAATAAATTAAGTACTTCCTGGTATGGTTACTGTACTGGTAACTCCCCAAAAGAATCTGGATTGTGTTGAGTTAACAGAGAAAAAAGCTCATTTAAGACCTGCACTTACGAAGGGGGATGGCAGTTGTATATCAGGGAGTAAACCTTCTGAAAATAAAAACAGCTGGAGCTTGTTAAGGTAATTACACAGGGGAAAGGATAATGTACTGGGAACTCCTCAGAAGAATCTGATTTGTGGTGAGGGGAGAGAGATAAAAGCTCATATAGGAACGGCATGAACATGCTGCATAGGTAGCTGTTTATCAGTAAATATCTCCACTGAGATTAAGAAAAGCAGTAGCTTAATAAATTAAGTACGTCCTTGTATGGTTACTGTACTGGTATCTCCCCAAAAGATTCTGGATTGTGGTGAGGGAACAGAGAAAAAAGCTCATTTAGGAACGACATGAACATGCTGCGTAGGTAGCTGTTTATCAGTAAATATCTCCACTGAGATTAAGAAAAGCAGTAGCT
This sequence comes from Perognathus longimembris pacificus, assembly GCF_023159225.1. Classification (NCBI taxonomy): domain Eukaryota; kingdom Metazoa; phylum Chordata; class Mammalia; order Rodentia; family Heteromyidae; genus Perognathus; species Perognathus longimembris. Next base: position 17,438 of record NW_025961672.1, on the reverse strand, counting down.
GAATAAATTAAGTACTTCCTGGTATGGTTACTGTACTGGTAACTCCCCAAAAGAATCTGGATTGTGGTGAGGGAACAGAGAAAAAAGCTCATTTAGGACCTGCACTTACGAAGGGGGTAGGCAGCTGTATATCAGGGAGTAAACCTTCTGAGAATAAAAACAGCTGGAGCTTGTTAAGGTAATTACACAGGGGAAAGGATAATGTACTGGGCACTCCTCAGAAGAATCTGATTTGTGTTGAGGGGAGAGAGATAAAAGCTCATTAAGAACGCCATGAACATGCTGCGTACGTAGCTGTTTATCAGTAAATATCTCCACTGAGATTAAGAAAAGCAGTAGCTTAATAAACTAAGTACTTCCTGGTATGGTTACTGTACTGGTAACTCCCCAAAAGAATCTGGATTGTGGTGAGGGAACAGAGAAAAAAGCTCATTTAGGACCTGCACTTACGAAGGGGTAGGCATTTGTATATCAGGGAGTAAACCTTCTGAGAATAAAAACAGCTGGAGCTTATAAAGGTAATTACACAGGGGAAAGGATGATGTACTGGGAACTCCTCAGAAGAATCTGATTTGTGGTGAGGGGAGAGAGATAAAAGCTCATTTATGAACGACATGCACATGCTGCGTAGGTAGCTGTTTATCAGTAAATATCACCACTGAGATTAAGAAAAGCAGTAGCTTAATAAATTAAGTACTTCCTGGTATGGTTACTGTACTGGTAACTCCCCAAAAGAATCTGGATTGTTGTGAGGGAACAGAGCAAAAAGCTCATTTAGGACCTGAACTTACGAAGGGGGTGGGCAGCTGTATATCAGGGAGTAAACCTTCTGAGAATAGAAACACCTGGAGCTTGTTAAGGTAATTACACAGGGGAAAGGATAATGTACTGGGAACTCCTCAGAAGATTCTGATTTATGTTGAGTGGAGAGAGATATAAGCTCATTTAGGAACGACATGAACATGCTGCGTAGGTAGCTCTTTATCAGTAAATATCTCCACTGAGATTAAGAAAAGCAGTAGCTTAATAAATTAAGTACTTCCTGGTATGGTTACTGTATTGGTAACTCCCCAAAAGAATCTGGATTGTGGTGAGGGAACAGAAAAAAAGCTCTTTTAGGACCTGCACTTACGAAGGGGGTAGGCAGCTGTATATCAGGGAGTAAACCTTCTGAGAATAAAAACAGCTCGATCTTGTTAAGGTAATTACACAGGGGAAAGGATAATGTACTGGGAACTCCTCAGAAGAATCTGATTTGTGGTGAGGGGAGAGAGATAAAAGCTCATTTAGGAACGACATGAACGTGCTGCCTAGGTAGCTGTTTATCAGTAAATATCTCCACTGAGATTAAGAAAAGCAGTAGCTTAATAAATTAAGTACTTCCGGATATGGTTACTGTACTGGTAACTCCAAAAATGAATCTGGATTGTGGTGAGGGAACAGAGAAAAAAGCTCATTTAAGACCTGCACCTACGAAGGGGTTAGGCAGTTGTATATCAGTGAGTAAACCTTCTGAGAATAAAAACAGCTTGAGCTTGTTAAGGTAATTACACAGGGGAAAGGATAATGTACTGGCAACTCCTCAGAAGTATCTGATTTGTGGTGCGAGAGAGAGATAAAAGCTCATTTAGGAACGACATGAACATGCTGCATACGTAGCTGTTTATCAGTAAATACCTCCACTGAGCTTAAGAAAAGCAGTAGCATAATAAATTAAGTACTTCCTGGTATGGATACTGTACTGGTAACTCCCCAAAAGACTCTGGATTGTGGTGAGGGAACAGAGAAAAAAGCTCATTTAGGACCTGCACTTACGAAGGGGGTAGGCAGCTGTATATCAGGGAGTAAACCTTCTGAGAATAAAAACAGCTGGAGCTTGTTAAGGTAATTACACAGGGGAAAGGATAATGTACTGGGAACTCCTCAGAAGAATCTGATTTCTGGTTAGGGGAGAGGGATAAAAGTTCATTTAGGAACGACATGAACATGCTGCATAAGTAGCTGTTTATCACTAAATATCTCCACTGCGATTAAGAAAAGAAGTAGCGTAATAAATTAAGTACTTCCTGGTATGGATACTGTACTGGTAACTCCACAAAAGCATCTGGATTGTGGTGAAGGAACAGAGTAAAAAGCTCATTTAGGAACGACATGAATATGCTGCGTAGGTAGCTGTTTACCAGTAAATATCTCCACTGAGAATAAGAAAAGCAGTAGCTTAATAAATTAAGTACTTCCTGGTATGGTTACTGTACTGGTAACTCCCCAAAAGAATCTGGATTGCGGTTGAGGGAACAGAGAAAAAAGCTCATTTAGGACCTGCACTTGTGAAGGGGGTAGGCAGCTGTATATCATGGAGTAAACCTTCTGAAAATAAAAACAGCTGGAGCTTGTTAAGGTAATTACACAGGGGAAAGGATAATCTACTGGAAATTCCTCAGAAGAATCTGATTTGTCGGAAGGGGAGAGAGATAAAAGCTCATTTAGGAACGACATAAACATGCTGCGTAGGTAGCTGTTTATCAGTAAATATCTCCACTGAGATTAAGAAAAGCAGTAGCTTAATAAATTAAGTACTTCCTGGTATGGTTACTGTACTGGTAACTCCCCAAAAGAATCTGGATTGTGGTGAGTTAACAGAGAAAAAAGCTCATTTAAGACCTGCACATACGAAGGGGGAAGGCAGTTGTATATCAGGGAGTAAACCTTCTGAAAATAAAAACAGCTGGAGCTTGTTAAGGTAATTACACAGGGGAAAGGATAATGTACTGGGAACTCCTCAGAAGAATCTGATTTGTGGTGAGGGGAGAGAGATAAAAGCTCATATAGGAACGACATGAACATGCTGCATAGGTAGCTGTTTATCAGTAAATATCTCCACTGAGATTAAGAAAAGCAGTAGCATAATAAACTAAGTACTTCCTGGTATGGTTACTGTACTGGTAACTCCCCAAATGAATCTTTATTGTGGTGAGGGAACTGAGATAAAAGCTCATTTAGGACCTGCACTTACGAAGGGGGTAGGCAGGTTTATATCAGGGAGTAAACCTTCTGAGAATAAAAACAGCTGGAGCTTGTTAAGGTAATTACACAGGGGAAAGGATAATGTACTGAGAACTCCTCAGAAGAATCTGATTTGTGGTGAGGGGAGAGACATAAAAGCTCATTTAGGAACGTTATGAACATGCTGCGTAGCTAGCTGTTTATCAGTAAATATCTCCACTGAGATTAAGAAAAGCAGTAGCTTAATAAATTAAGTACTTCCTTGTATGGTTACTGTACTGGTATCTCCCCAAAAGAGTCTGGATTGTGGTGAGGGAACAGAGAAAAAAGCTCATTTAGGAACGACATGAACATGCTGCGTAGGTAGCTGTTTATCAGTAAATATCTCCACTGAGATTAAGAAAAGCAGTAGCTGAATAAATTAAGTACTTCCTGGTATGGTTACTGTACTGGTAACTCCCCAAAAGAATCTGGATTGTGGTGAGGGAACAGAGAAAAAAGCTCATTTAGGACCTGCACTTACGAAGGGGGTAGGCAGCTGTATATCAGGGAGTAAACCTTCTGAGAATAAAAACAGCTGGAGCTTGTTAAGGTAATTACACAGGGGAAAGGATAATGTACTGGGCACTCCTCAGAAGAATCTGATTTGTGTTGAGGGGAGAGAGATAAAAGCTCATTAAGAACGCCATGAACATGCTGCGTACGTAGCTGTTTATCAGTAAATATCTCCACTGAGATTAAGAAAAGCAGTAGCTTAATAAACTAAGTACTTCCTGGTATGGTTACTGTACTGGTAACTCCCCAAAAGAATCTGGATTGTGGTGAGGGAACAGAGAAAAAAGCTCATTTAGGACCTGCACTTACGAAGGGGTAGGCATTTGTATATCAGGGAGTAAACCTTCTGAGAATAAAAACAGCTGGAGCTTATAAAGGTAATTACACAGGGGAAAGGATGATGTACTGGGAACTCCTCAGAAATCTGATTTGTGGTGAGGGGAGAGAGATAAAAGCTCATTTAGGAACGACATGCACATGCTGCGTAGGTAGCTGTTTATCAGTAAATATCACCACTGAGATTAAGAAAAGCAGTAGCTTAATAAATTAAGTACTTCCTGGTATGGTTACTGTACTGGTAACTCCCCAAAAGAATCTGGATTGTTGTGAGGGAACAGAGAAAAAAGCTCATTTAGGACCTGAATTTACGAAGGGGTTGGGCAGCTGTATATCGGGGGGTAAACCTTCTGAGAATAGAAACACCTGGAGCTTGTTAAGGTAATTACACAGGGGAAAGGATAATGTACTGGGAACTCCTCAGAAGATTCTGATTTGTGTTGAGGGGAGAGAGATAAAAGCTCATTTAGGAACGACATGAACATGCTGCGTAGGTAGCTGTTTATCAGTAAATATCTCCACTGAGATTAAGAAAAGCAGTAGCTTAATAAATTAAGTACTTCCTGGTATGGTTACTGTACTGGTAACTCCCCAAAAGAATCTGGATTGTGGTGAGGGAACAGAGAAAAAAGCTCATTTAGGACCTGAACTTACGAAGGGGGTGGGCAGCTGTATATCAGGGAGTAAACCTTCTGAGAATAGAAACACCTGGAGCTTGTTAAGGTAATTACACAGGGGAAAGGATAATGTACTGGGAACTCCTCAGAAGATTCTGATTTGTGTTGAGGAGAGAGAGATAAAAGCTCATTTAGGAACGACATGAACATGCTGCGTAGGTAGCTGTTTATCAGTAAATATCTCCACTGAGATTAAGAAAAGCAGTAGCTTAATAAATTAAGTACTTCCTGGTATGGTTACTGTACTGGTAACTCCCCAAAAGAATCTGGATTGTGGTGAGGGAACAGAAAAAAAGCTCATTTAGGACCTGCACTTACGAAGGGGGTAGGCAGCTGTGTATCAGGGAGTAAACCTTCTGAGAATAAAAACAGCTGGAGCTTGTTAAGGTAATTACACAGGGGAAAGGATAATGTACTGGGAACTCCTCAGAAGAATCTGATTCGTGGTGAGGGGAGAGAGATAAAAGCTCATTTTGGAACGACATGAACATGCTGCGTACGTAGCTGTTTATCAGGAAATATCTCCACTGAGATTAAGAAAAGCAGTAGCTTAATAAATTAAGTACTTCCTGGTATGGTTACTGTACTGGTAACTCCCCAAAAGAATCTGGATTGTGGTGAGGGAACAGAGAAAAAAGCTCATTTAGGACCTGCACTTACGAAGGGGGTAGGCAGCTGTATATCAGGGAGTAAACCTTCTGAGAATAAAAACAGCTGGAGCTTGTTAAGGTAATTACAGAGGGGAAAGGATAAACTACTGGGAACTCCTCAGAAGAATCTGATTTGTGGTGAGGGGATAGAGATAAAAGCTCATTTAGGAACGACATCAACATGCTGCGTATGTAGCTGTTTATCAGTAAATATCTCCACAGAGATTAAGAAAAGCAGTAGCTTAATAAATTAAGTAATTCCTGGTATGGTTATTGTACTGGTAACTCCCCAAAAGAATCTGGATTGTGGTGAGGGAACAGAAAAAAAGCTCATTTAGGACCTGCACTTACGAAGGGGGTAGGCAGCTGTATATCAGGGAGTAAACCTTCTGAGAATAAAAACAGCTCCAGCTTGTTAAGGTAATTACACATGGGAAAGGATAATGTACTGGGAACTCCTCAGAAGAATCTGATTTGTGGTGAGGGGAGAGAGATAAAAGCTCATTTAGGAACGACATGAACATGCTGCGTAGGTAGCTGTTTATCAGTAAATATCTCCACTGAGATTAAGAAAAGCAGTAGCTTAATAAATTAAGTACTTCCTGGTATGGTTACTGTACTGGTAACTCCCCAAAAGGATCTGGATTGTGGTGAGGGAACAGAGAAAAAAGTTCATTTATGACCTGCACTTACGAAGGGGGTAGGCAGCTGTATATCAGGGAATAAACCTTCTGAGAATAAAAACAGCTGGAGCTTGTTAAGGTAATTACACAGGGGAAAGGATAATGTACTGGGAACTCCCCAGAAGAATCTGATTTGTGGTGAGGGGAGAGAGATAAAAGCTCATTTAGGAACGACATGAACATGCTGCGTAGGTAGCTGTTTATCAGTAAATATCTCCACTGAGATTAAGAAAAGCAGTAGCTTAATAAATTACGTACTTCCTGGTATGGTTACTGTACTGGTAACTCCCCAAAAGAATCTGGATTGTGGTGAGGGAACAGAGAAAAAAGCTCATTTAAGACCTGCGCTTACGAAGGGGGTAGGCAGCTGTATATCCGGGAGTAAACCTCATGAGAATAAAAACAGCCGGAGCTTGTTAAGATAATTACACAGGGGAAAGGATAATGTACTGGGAACTCCTCAGAAGAATCTGATTTGTGGTGAGGGGAGAGAGATAAAAGCTCATTTAGGAACGACATGAACATGCTGCATAGGTAGCTGTTTATCAGTAAATATCTCCACTGAGATTAAGAAAAGCAGTAGCTTAATAAATTAAGTACTTCCTGGTATGGTTATTGTACTGGTAACTCCGCAAAAGAATCTGGATTGTGGTGAGGGAACAGAGAAAAAAGCTCATTTAGGACCTGCACTTATGAAGGGGTAGGCAGCTGTATATCAGGGAGTAAACCTTCTGAGAATAAAAACAACTGGAGCTTATAAAGGTAATTACACAGGGGAAAGGATGATGTACTGGGAACTCCTCAGAAGAATCTGATTTGTGGTGAGGGGAGAGAGATAAAAGCTCATTTAAGAACGACATGCACATGCTGCGTAGGTAGCTGTTTATCAGTAAATATCTCCACTGAGATTAAGAAAAGCAGTAGCTTAATAAATTAAGTACTTCCTGGTATGGTTACTGTACTGGTAACTCCCAAAAAGAATCTTGATTGTGGTGAGGGAACAGAGAAAAAAGCTCATTTAGGACCTGCACTTACGAAGGGGGTAGGCAGCTGTATATCAGGGAGTAAACATTCTGAGAATAAAAACAGCTGGAGCTTGTTAACGTAATTACACAGGGGAAAGGATAATGTACTGGGAACTCCTCAGAAGAATCTGATTTGTGGTGAGGGGAGAGAGATAAAAGCTCATTTAGGAACGACATGAACATGCTGCGTAGGTAGCTGTTTATCAGTAAATATCTCCACTGAGATTAAGAAAAGCAGTAGCTTAATAAATTAAGTACTTCCTGGTATGGTTACTCTACTGGTAACTCCCCAAAAGAATCTGGATTGTGGTGAGGGAACAGAGAAAAAAGCTCATTTAGGACCTGCACTTACGAAGGGGTAGGCAGTTGTATATCAGGGAGTAAACCTTCTGAGAATAAAAACAGCTGGAGCTTATAAAGGTAATTACACAGGGGAAAGGATGATGTACTGGGAACTATTCAGAAGACTCTGATTTGTGGTGAGGGGAGAGAGATATAAGCTCATTTAGGAACGACATGCACATGCTGCGTAGGTAGCTGTTTATCAGTAAATATCTCCACTGAGATTAAGAAAAGCAGTAGCTTAATAAATTAAGTACTTCCTGGTATGGTTACTGTACTGGTAACTCCCCAAAAGAATCTGGATTGTGGTGAGGGAACAGAGAAAAAAGCTCATTTAGTACCTGCACTTACGAAGGGGGTGGGCAGCTGTATATCAGGGAGTAAACCTTCTGAGAATAGAAACACCTGGAGCTTGTTAAGGTAATTACACAGGGGAAAGGATAATGTACTGGGAACTCCTCAGAAGATTCTGATTTGTGTTGAGGGGAGAGAGATAAAAGCTCATTTAGGAACGACATGAACATGCTGCGTAGGTAGCTGTTTTTCAGTAAATATCTCCACTGAGATTAAGAAAAGCAGTAGCTTAATAAATTAAGTACTTCCTGGTATGGTTACTGTACTGGTAACTCCCCAAAAGAATCTGGATTGTGGTGAGGGAACAGAGAATAAAGCTCATTAAGACCTGCACTTACGAAGGGGGTAGGCAGCTGTACATCAGGGAGTAAACCTTCTGAGAATAAAAACAGCTGGAGCTTGTTAAGGTAATTACACCGGGGAAATGATAATGTACTGGGAACTCCTCAGAACAATCTGATTTGTGGTGAGGGGAGAGAGATAAAAGCTCATTTAGGAACGACATGAACATGCTGCGTAGGTAGCTGTTTATCAGTAAATATCTCCACTGAGATTAAGAAAAGCAGTAGCTTAATAAATTAAGAACTTCCTGGTATGGTTACTGTACTGGTAACTCCCCAAAAGAATCTGGATTGTGGTGAGGGAACAGAGAAAGAAGCTCATTTAGGAACGACATGAACATGCTGCGTAGGTAGTTGTTTATCAGTAAATATCTCCACTGAGATTAAGAAAAGCAGTAGCTTAATAAATTAAGTACTTCCTGGTATCGTTACTGTACTGGTAACTCCCCAAAAGAATCTGGATGGTGGTGAGGGAACAGAGAAAAAGCTCATTTAAACCTGCACTTAAGAAGGGGGTAGGCAGCTGTATATCAGGGAGTAAACCTTCTGAGAATAAAAACAGATGGAGCTTGTTAAGGTAATTACACAGGGGAAAGGATATTGTACTGGGAACTCCTCAGAAGAATCTGATTTGTCCTGAGGGGAGAGAGATAAAAGCTCATTTAGGAACGACATGAACATGCTGCGTAGGTAACTGTTTATCACTAAATATCTCCACTGAGATTAAGAAAAGCAGTAGCTTAATAAGTTAAGTACTTGCTGGTATGTTTACTGTACTGGTAACTCCCCAAAAGAATCTGGATTGTGGTGAGGGATCAGAGAAAAAAGCTCATTTAGGACCTGAACTTACGAAGGGGTTAGGCAGCTGTATATCAGGGAGTATCGCTTCTGAGAATAAAAACAGCTGGAGCTTGTTAAGGTAATAACACAGGGGAAAGGATAATGTACTGGGAACTCCTCTGAAGAATCTGATTTGTGGTGAGGGGAGAGAGATAAAAGCTCATTTAGGAACGACATGAACATGCTGCATACGTAGCTGTTTATCAGTAAATATCTCCACTGAGATTAAGAAAAGCAGTAGCTTAATAAATTAAGTACTTCCTGGTATGAATACTGTACTGGTAACTCCCCAAAAGAATCTGGATTGTGGTGAGGGAACAGAGAAAAAGCTCATTTAGGAACGACATGAACATGCTGCATAGGTAGCTGTTTATCAGTAAATATCTCCACTGAGATTAAGAAAAGCAGTAGCTTAATAAATTAAGTACTTCCTGGTATGGTTACTGTACTGGTAACTCCCCAAAGAATCTGGATTTTTGTGAGGGAACAGAGAAAAAAGCTCATTTAGGAGCTGCACTTTCGAAGGGGGTAGGCAGCTGTATATCAGGGAGTAAACCTTCTGAGAATAAAAACAGATGGAGCTTGTTAAGATAATTAGACAGGGGAAAGGATAATGTACTGGGAACTCCTCAGAAGAATCTGATTTGTCCTGAGGGGAGAGAGATAAAAGCTCATTTAGGAACGACATGAACATGCTGCGTAGGTAACTATATATCACTAAATATCTCCACTGATATTAAGAAAAGCAGTAGCTTAATAAGTTAAGTACTTGCTGGTATGATTACTGTACTGGTAACTCCCCAAAACAATCTGGATTGTGGTGAGGGAACAGAGAAAAAAGCTCATTTAGGACCTGCAATTACGAAGGGGTTAGGCAGCTGTATATCAGGGAGTAAACCTTCTGAGAATAAAAACAGATGGAGCTTGTTAAGGTAATTACACAGGGGAAAGTATAATGTACTGGGAACTCCTCAGAAGAATCTGATTTGTCCTGAGGGGAGAGAGATAAAAGCTCATTTAGGAACGACATGAACATGCTGCGTAGGTAACTGTTTATCACTAAAAATCTCCACTGAGATTAAGAAAAGCAGTAGCTTAATAAGTTAAGTACTTGCTGGTATGATTACTGTACTGGTAACTCCCCAAAAGAATCTGGATTGTGGTGAGGGAACAGAGAAAAAAGCTCATTTAGGACCTGCACTTACGAAGGGGTTAGGCAGCTGTATATCAGGGAGTAAACCTTATGAGAATAAAAACAGCTGGAGCTTGTTAAGGTAATTACACAGGGGAAAGGATAATGTACTGGGAACTCCTCAGAAGAATCTGATTTGTGCTGAGTAGAGAGAGATAAAAGCTCATTTTGGAACGACATGAACATGCTGCGTAGGTAGCTGTTTATCAGTAAATATCTCCACTGAGATTAAGAAAAGCAGTAGCTTAATAAATTAAGTACTTCCTGGTATGGTTACTGTACTGATAACTCACCAAAAGAATCTGGATTGTGGTGAGGGAACAGAGAAAAAAGCTCATTTAGGACCTGCACTTACGAAGGGGGTAGGCAGCTGTATATCAGGGAGTATCGCTTCTGAGAATAAAAACAGCTGGAGCTTGTTAAGGTAATTACACAGGGGAAAGGATAATGTACAGGGAACTCCTCTGAAGAATCTGATTTGTGGTGAGGGGAGAGAGATAAAAGCTCATTTTGGAACGACATGAACATGCTGCATACGTAGCTGTTTATCAGTAAATATCTCCACTGAGATTAAGAAAAGCAGTAGCTTAATAAATTAAGTGCTTCCTGATATGGATACTGTACTGGTAACTCCCCAAAAGAATCTGGATTGTGGTGAGGTAACAGCGAAAAAAGCTCATTTAGGAACGACATGAACATGCTGCATAGGTAGCTGTTTAGCAGTAAATATCTCCACTGAGATTAAGAAAAGCAGTAGCTTAATAAATTAAGTACTTCCTGGTATGGTTACTGTACTGGTAACTCCCAAAAAGAATCTGGATTTTTGTGAGGGAACAGAGAAAAAAGCTCATTTAGGACCTGCACTTACGAAGGGGGTAGGCAGCTGTATATCAGGGAGTAAACCTTCTGAGAATAAAAACAGCTGGAGCTTGTTAAGGTAATTACACAGGGGAAAGGATATTGTACTGGGAACGCCTCAGAAGAATCTGATTTGTGGTGAGGGGAGAGAGATAAAAGCTCATTTAGGAACGACATGAACCTGCTGCGTAGGTAACAGTTTATCACTAAATATCCCCCCTGAGATTAAGAAAAGCAGTAGCTTAATAAATTAAGTACTTCCTGGTATGGTTACTGTACTGGTAACTCCCCAAAAGAATCTGGATTGTGGTGAGGGAACAGAGAATTAAGCTCATTTAGGACCTGCACTTATGAAGGGGGTAGGCAGCTGTATATCAGGGAGTAAACCTTCTGAGTATAAAAACAGCTGGAGCTTGTTAAGGTAATTACACAGAGGAAAGGATAAAGTACTGGGAACTCCTCAGAAGAATCTGATTTGTGGTGAGGGGAGAGAGATAAAAGCTCATTTAGGAACGACATGAACATGCTGCGTAGGTAGCTGTTTATCTGTAAATATCTCCACTGAGATTAAGAAAAGCAGTAGCTTAATAAATTAAGTACTTCCTGATATGGTTACTGTACTGGTAACTCCCCAAAAGAATCTGGATTGTGGTGAGGGAACAGAGAAAAAAGCTCATTTAGGACCTGCACTTACGAAGGGGGTAGGCAGCTGTATATCAGGGAGTAAACCTTCTGAGAATAAAAACAGCTGGAGCTTGTTAAGGTAATTACACAGGGGAAAGGATAAACTACTGGGAACTCCTCAGAAGAATCTGATTTGTGGTGAGGGGATAGAGATAAAAGCTCATTTAGGAACGACATCAACATGCTGCGTATGTAGCTGTTTATCAGTAAATATCTCCACAGAGATTAAGAAAAGCAGTAGCTTAATAAATTAAGTAATTCCTGGTATGGTTATTGTACTGGTAACTCCCCAAAAGAATCTGGATTGTGGTGAGGGAACAGAAAAAAAGCTCATTTAGGACCTGCACTTACGAAGGGGGTAGGCAGCTGTATATCAGGGAGTAAACCTTCTGAGAATAAAAACAGCTCCAGCTTGTTAAGGTAATTACACATGGGAAAGGATAATGTACTGGGAACTCCTCAGAAGAATCTGATTTGTGGTGAGGGGAGAGAGATAAAAGCTCATTTAGGAACGACATGAACATGCTGCGTAGGTAGCTGTTTATCAGTAAATATCTCCACTGAGATTAAGAAAAGCAGTAGCTTAATAAATTAAGTACTTCCTGGTATGGTTACTGTACTGGTAACTCCCCAAAAGGATCTGGATTGTGGTGAGGGAACAGAGAAAAAAGCTCATTTAGGACCTGCACTTACGAAGGGGGTAGGCAGCTGTATATCAGGGAATAAACCTTCTGAGAATAAAAACAGCTGGAGCTTGTTAAGGTAATTACACAGGGGAAAGGATAATGTACTGGGAACTCCCCAGAAGAATCTGATTTGTGGTGAGGGGAGAGAGATAAAAGCTCATTTAGGAACGACATGAACATGCTGCGTAGGTAGCTGTTTATCAGTAAATATCTCCACTGAGATTAAGAAAAGCAGTAGCTTAATAAATTAAGTACTTCCTGGTATGGTTACTGTACTGGTAACTCCCCAAAAGAATCTGGATTGTGGTGAGGGAACAGAGAAAAAAGCTCATTTAAGACCTGCGCTTACGAAGGGGGTAGGCAGGTGTATATCCGGGAGTAAACCTTATGAGAATAAAAACAGCCGGAGCTTGTTAAGATAATTACACAGGGGAAAGGATAATGTACTGGGAACTCCTCAGAAGAATCTGATTTGTGGTGAGAGGAGAGAGATAAAAGCTCATTTAGGAACGACATGAACATGCTGCATAGGTAGCTGTTTATCAGTAAATATCTCCACTGAGATTAAGAAAAGCAGTAGCTTAATAAATTAAGTACTTCCTGGTATGGTTATTGTACTGGTAACTCCGCAAAAGAATCTGGATTGTGGTGAGGGAACAGAGAAAAAAGCTCATTTAGGACCTGCACTTATGAAGGGGTAGGCAGCTGTATATCAGGGAGTAAACCTTCTGAGAATAAAAACAACTGGAGCTTATAAAGGTAATTACACAGGGGAAAGGATGATGTACTGGGAACTCCTCAGAAGAATCTGATTTGTGGTGAGGGGAGAGAGATAAAAGCTCATTTAAGAACGACATGCACATGCTGCGTAGGTAGCTGTTTATCAGTAAATATCTCCACTGAGATTAAGAAAAGCAGTAGCTTAATAAATTAAGTACTTCCTGGTATGGTTACTGTACTGGTAACTCCCAAAAAGAATCTTGATTGTGGTGAGGGAACAGAGAAAAAAGCTCATTTAGGACCTGCACTTACGAAGGGGGTAGGCAGCTGTATATCAGGGAGTAAACATTCTGAGAATAAAAACAGCTGGAGCTTGTTAACGTAATTACACAGGGGAAAGGATAATGTACTGGGAACTCCTCAGAAGTATCTGATTTGTGGTGAGGGGAGAGAGATAAAAGCTCATTTAGGAACGACATGAACATGCTGCGTAGGTAGCTGTTTATCAGTAAATATCTCCACTGAGATTAAGAAAAGCAGTAGCTTAATAAATTAAGTACTTCCTGGTATGGTTACTCTACTGGTAACTCCCCAAAAGAATCTGGATTGTGGTGAGGGAACAGAGAAAAAAGCTCATTTAGGACCTGCACTTACGAAGGGGTAGGCAGTTGTATATCAGGGAGTAAACCTTCTGAGAATAAAAACAGCTGGAGCTTATAAAGGTAATTACACAGGGGAAAGGATGATGTACTGGGAACTATTCAGAAGACTCTGATTTGTGGTGAGGGGAGAGAGATATAAGCTCATTTAGGAACGACATGCACATGCTGCGTAGGTAGCTGTTTATCAGTAAATATCTCCACTGAGATTAAGAAAAGCAGTAGCTTAATAAATTAAGTACTTCCTGGTATGGTTACTGTACTGGTAACTCCCCAAAAGAATCTGGATTGTGGTGAGGGAACAGAGAAAAAAGCTCATTTAGTACCTGCAATTACGAAGGGGGTGGGCAGCTGTATATCAGGGAGTAAACCTTCTGAGAATAGAAACACCTGGAGCTTGTTAAGGTAATTACACAGGGGAAAGGATAATGCACTGGGAACTCCTCAGAAGATTCTGATTTGTGTTGAGGGGAGAGAGATAAAAGCTCATTTAGGAACGACATGAACATGCTGCGTAGGTAGCTGTTTTTCAGTAAATATCTCCACTGAGATTAAGAAAAGCAGTAGCTTAATAAATTAAGTACTTCCTGGTATGGTTACTGTACTGGTAACTCCCCAAAAGAATCTGGATTGTGGTGAGGGAACAGAGAATAAAGCTCATTAAGACCTGCACTTACGAAGGGTGTAGGCAGCTGTATATCAGGGAGTAAACCTTCTGAGAATAAAAACAGCTGGAGCTTGTTAAGGTAATTACACCGGGGAAATGATAATGTACTGGGAACTCCTCAGAACAATCTGATTTGTGGTGAGGGGAGAGAGATAAAAGCTCATTTAGGAACGACATGAACATGCTGCGTAGGTAGCTGTTTATCAGTAAATATCTCCACTGAGATTAAGAAAAGCAGTAGCTTAATAAATTAAGAACTTCCTGGTATGGTTACTGTACTGGTAACTCCCCAAAAGAATCTGGATTGTGGTGAGGGAACAGAGAAAGAAGCTCATTTAGGAACGACATGAACATGCTGCGTAGGTAGTTGTTTATCAGTAAATATCTCCACTGAGATTAAGAAAAGCAGTAGCTTAATAAATTAAGTACTTCTTGGTATCGTTACTGTACTGGTAACTCCCCAAAAGAATCTGGATGGTGGTGAGGGAACAGAGAAAAAGCTCATTTAAACCTGCACTTAAGAAGGGGGTAGGCAGCTGTATATCAGGGAGTAAACCTTCTGAGAATAAAAACAGATGGAGCTTGTTAAGGTAATTACACAGGGGAAAGGATATTGTACTGGGAACTCCTCAGAAGAATCTGATTTGTCCTGAGGGGAGAGAGATAAAAGCTCATTTAGGAACGACATGAACATGCTGCGTAGGTAACTGTTTATCACTAAATATCTCCACTGAGATTAAGTAAAGCAGTAGCTTAATAAGTTAAGTACTTGCTGGTATGTTTACTGTACTGGTAACTCCCCAAAAGAATCTGGATTGTGGTGAGGGATCAGAGAAAAAAGCTCATTTAGGACCTGAACTTACGAAGGGGTTAGGCAGCTGTATATCAGGGAGTATCGCTTCTGAGAATAAAAACAGCTGGAGCTTGTTAAGGTAATTACACAGGGGAAAGGATAATGTACTGGGAACTCCTCTGAAGAATCTGATTTGTGGTGAGGGGAGAGAGATAAAAGCTCATTTAGGAACGACATGAACATGCTGCATACGTAGCTGTTTATCAGTAAATATCTCCACTGAGATTAAGAAAAGCAGTAGCTTAATAAATTAAGTACTTCCTGGTATGGATACTGTACTGGTAACTCCCCAAAAGAATCTGGATTGTGGTGAGGGAACAGAGAAAAAACTCATTTAGGAACGACATGAACATGCTGCATAGGTAGCTGTTTATCAGTAAATATCTCCACTGAGATTAAGAAAAGCAGTAGCTTAATAAATTAAGTACTTCCTGGTATGGTTACTGTACTGGTAACTCCCCAAAGAATCTGGATTTTTGTGAGGGAACAGAGAAAAAAGCTCATTTAGGAGCTGCACTTTCGAAGGGGGTAGGCAGCTGTATATCAGGGAGTATCGCTTCTGAGAATAAAAACAGCTGGAGCTTGTTAAGGTAATTACACAGGGGAAAGGATAATGTACTGGGAACTCCTCAGAAGAATCTCATTTGTGGTGAGGGGAGAGAGATAAAAGCTCATTTAGGAACGACATGAACTTGCTGCATACGTAGCTGTTTATCAGTAAATATCTCCACTGAGATTAAGAAAAGCAGTAGCTGAATAAATTAAGTGCTTCCTGGTATGGATACTGTACTGGTAACTCCCCAAAAGAATCTGGATTGTGGTGAGGTAACAGAGAAAAAAGCTCATTTAGGAACGACATGAACATGCTGCATAGGTAGCTGTTTAGCAGTAAATATCTCCACTGAGATTAAGAAAAGCAGTAGCTTAATATATTAAGTACTTCCTGGTATGGATACTGTACTGGTAACTCCCCAAAAGAATCTGGATTGTGGTGAGGGAACAGAGAAAAAACTCATTTAGGAACGACATGAACATGCTGCATAGGTAGCTGTTTATCAGTAAATATCTCCACTGAGATTAAGAAAAGCAGTAGCTTAATAAATTAAGTACTTCCTGGTATGTTACTGTACTGGTAACTCCCCAAAGAATCTGGATTTTTCTGAGGGAACAGAGAAAAAAGCTCATTTAGGACCTGCACGTTCGAAGGGGGTAGGCAGCTGTATATCAGGGAGTAAACCTTCTGAGAATAAAAACAGATGGAGCTTGTTAAGGTAATTACACAGGGGAAAGTATAATGTACTGGGAACTCCTCAGAAGAATCTGATTTGTCCTGAGGGGAGAGAGATAAAAGCTCATTTAGGAACGACATGAACATGCTGCGTAGGTAACTGTTTATCACTAAATATCTCCACTGAGATTAAGAAAAGCAGTAGCTTAATAAGTTAAGTACTTGCTGGTATGATTACTGTACTGGTAACTCCCAAAAGAATCTGGATTGTGGTGAGGGAACAGAGAAAAAAGCTCATTTAGGACCTGCACTTACGAAGGGGTTAGGCAGCTGTATATCAGGGAGTAAACCTTATGAGAATAAAACAGCTGGAGCTTGTTAAGGTAATTACACAGGGGAAAGGATAATGTACTGGGAACTCCTCAGAAGAATCTGATTTGTGCTGAGTAGAGAGAGATAAAAGCTCATTTTGGAACGACATGAACATGCTGCGTAGGTAGCTGTTTATCAGTAAATATCTCCACTGAGATTAAGAAAAGCAGTAGCTTAATAAATTAAGTACTTCCTGGTATGGTTACTGTACTGATAAC
Source organism: Perognathus longimembris pacificus (assembly GCF_023159225.1). Lineage (NCBI taxonomy): Eukaryota > Metazoa > Chordata > Mammalia > Rodentia > Heteromyidae > Perognathus > Perognathus longimembris. Next base: position 495 of record NW_025961672.1, on the reverse strand, counting down.
TCACCAAAAGAATCTGGATTGTGGTGAGGGAACAGAGAAAAAAGCTCATTTAGGACCTGCACTTACGAAGGGGGTAGGCAGCTGTATATCAGGGAGTATCGCTTCTGAGAATAAAAACAGCTGGAGCTTGTTAAGGTAATTACACAGGGAAAGGATAATGTACTGGGAACTCCTCTGAAGAATCTGATTTGTGGTGAGGGGAGAGAGATAAAAGCTCATTTTGGAACGACATGAACATGCTGCATACGTAGCTGTTTATCAGTAAATATCTCCACTGAGATTAAGAAAAGCAGTAGCTTAATAAATTAAGTGCTTCCTGATATGGATACTGTACTGGTAACTCCCCAAAAGAATCTGGATTGTGGTGAGGTAACAGAGAAAAAAGCTCATTTAGGAACGACATGAACATGCTGCATAGGTAGCTGTTTAGCAGTAAATATCTCCACTGAGATTAAGAAAAGCAGTAGCTTAATAAATTAAGTACTTCCTGTTGGT
>NW_025961671.1:0-58141 GCF_023159225.1 Perognathus longimembris pacificus | reverse complement strand
CCCAGCTTCACTGCATTTCCTTATTTTCCCAGGTATAGGGATGAGAATTTGATTGTGTTTGTCACTGAGTGACAAAAGAATTGGGAGTGTGTTTCATCTTCCCCCTCTTCTCTCTCCTTCTCTTCACCTCTCCTTTGTCTTCCCATCCCCTTCTCCCTTCCTTCCTTTCCTATTCCTCTCCCCTCCTTCTCTTGTCCCTTCCCCTTTCTCTCCCTCTCTTTCCCCTTGCCCCTCTTCTGTTACCTTCTCTCCCCCTCTCCAGCTTTCTTCTTTTTCTTTTCTTTTTTTTTTTTTTTTTTGGCCAGTCCTAGGCCATGAACTCAGGGCCTGAGCACTGTCCCTGGCTTCTTCCTGCTCAAGGCTAGCACTCTGCCACTTGAGCCACAGCGCCACTTCTGGCCATTTTCTGTATATGTGGTGCTGAGGAATCGAACCCAGGGCCTCATGTACACGAGGAAAGCACTCTTGCCACTAGGCCATATCCCCAGCCCTCTTATTCTTTTCTTGCAGCACTGGGAATCAAACCCAGGGTCTTGAGCATGCTAGGCCAACCCAAATGGAGTTTTTTCTGATATTATATTTGGAAAAAATGACTGTGTTTTTCAAATATTGTTAATCCCCTAAAATTCTCATCCCCCAAACACAATAATCCCAAACCCTATGGAAGTTCACAGCCAATTAAACTAGTTGTAGTTGAGTATTTGAGTTTGTTCTTCTCCATCATGAGATTTAGGATGACCTCAGATGTGGGCCATGCAGTTAATCTGACAAAGGCACGGGCCATACCAGCCTGGAGAGGACTTCCAGAAGCAGGTTTTCCAGAGTCTGGCTTGACATTATAACTAGATTATAACTGTAATTTTGGGTTGGTTTTCATCAGACGATGACATGCAATTCAGCTATACAGAAAGAAATGTGTATCCACAATTTTTGGTCATGTACTGTGGCTGAGAATAGCCTGTGGTTTTTTTCTCCTCAACAATGAATACTGTTTCAGATGGTAGTTAAGATGATCATATTAATTAGTATGAGGGCATCTATGTAGTTATGAAATCTAGTCCTAGGTCATTAGGACAACATCCTCTGTTCACCATATCTTACAAACTTTAGTACCAAGAACATAAAAGTCTCTGGGATATTTTTAGGATGTTGGAGGTTACACATTAGAAGCCATAAGTTTAATAGGGGCATTGTCTCTTCAGAAGAGTCTGTCTATCACATGTGAAGATTTCTAAACCTCCCATGCCTTTGCCACATCATGGCGATGAATCCTAATGTTGGTATTCTCAAGTTATTTCTAAGTTTTCAACATAGTTCCACTGATAGTAAGAAACATTAGAACTTCCTATTATTTAACGTATACACCACAGCAAAGAAACATAGGCAAAGGTAGGACCCAGGATCAATGCCTGTAACCCTAGCTTCTCAGGAGGATGAGATCTGAGGATTGCAGTTTGAAGCTACTTGGGGCAAGAAAGCTTATGAGACTCTTATCTCCAATAATCTACTCAGAAAAATCTGGAAATGGCACTGTGGCTCATGTGGTAGAATGCCAGCCTTGAACAAAAGTTGCTTGGGACAGTGCCCAGAGTTCAAGTCCCAGGACAAACAAAAACAAAAATCTCATGCAAGTGTAAGAATTTATTGATTTGGTATGGATTTATTGTAATAAACACGTATAAAGACAATATCATTGTTGAAAAAGACTAAAGAGAAATCAGTGTCAATGTGTTTGAAGAAAATGGGGTCATTTGATGTTTAAATCTGCCTTTGGCCTTTTTTATTGCATACAAGTTGTCTAGTGTGACATGTTAGGTTGTGTTGGATGCTCTGCTCCGGTTCTCTAATGGTACCAAATAGGGTAATAGATTAGAACTAGGAGAGATGAGCAGCTACAGCTCATATTTGCCTTGAAATCTTGAGCATTTTCTGATTAAATCCTGGGATGATCAGTGAGTCAACTTTGCTCAGCATACTAAATCATGATTTTCCCCCCATCTTGGTGACATGGTTGAAATTGTAAATATCAAGTGTGTTTGAACAAGAGCATGATCCATAGACCTGGATCTGAACCTACTTCACATATGCCTTATTACAAGAAGACATTATAAATCGCCTAACTAGAAATTAGAAATCTACCTTTTAGCAAGTCTATTTTGAAGTTGGAAAATAATCGTTTTCCTCTGCAAAAGAATGGTCTCTGTAGCATCCAGTGAAATGGATTATCTAATATCAGAGATACGAACCTCAGACTCACAGAAGCCAGAAGGCATTAGTCGACCTTGTGCTGGGCTTAATGGGATAGCTTTTTAGAAGAATTTGGCCAACAGCACACAAGTCTAGCTGGGCATTATAAATCTAGAATGGCTCAGGATGAATTTAACCTCACTCCCCGACCCATCTTCTTCTCCTGTGTCTCCCAGTGATTGGTGTCATTGTCCAAACCAGACTGAAGTTGCCTCTTTAAATTTTAATTTTGGAAAAAATGGGATTAAGTGGTGAAAGGTGCCAGAGAAAATGATGAATAATGGAAATAGGTAGTAACTACTGGCCTGTGTACATGTTAAATAATTGTTTATGTGAATGTAAGCACTTAGAATTACAAATGAATATCTTTCATAGTTGATTTCATTTCTGTGGCAATCTTAACTCAAGTCCTAAGGCACACAAAAATATGAGTGAGACTGAACTGTTCTTGATTACTGATGTGACTCTTCTGGTGTCAGTCAACAAGTGGTGAGATTCTTCTTTTGTCAAACTATTGCTGAGACTGAGCCATTGTCAAGTGTTGGTGACACATTACTGGTACCATTCCTGTGGAGTTAGAACCAGAGCAATGTCTTCTGTAATTGAAATGAATCGACTTTGCCTTGGAGCTTTACTATACTAAATCAAACTAGAGATGGATGAACAGGAAATACTCTTCTGTCTCAGTGACAGAAATTGTCTGTCTACAGACATTTCTCTTGGTCACTATGGCAACTACCCCTCCCCACACTTTGCTAGCCATTAAGATGTATCAAGACAGAGATGACCGTTTGCAGCATCAGGTATTTGAAATAAAAAGAGATTTGCTAGAAAGTTGGAAAGTTATTTCTTGGAGGAAAAGTGAGATCCTTAAAAACCTTAATTGACATTTTTTCTTACTTGAAAAGTACTTTGTTTCTTTCTTCAGTGATGGTGAAGCTGTGTGTATAGGACAATCCATGCCCTTCATGCGCCTGTGTTTAGGAATCTGCTCCCTGGCAGTGCCCTGGCAGGGCAGAGTTACATAGACAAGCAAAATCTCAGTTCCTGCCACCTGGGGCAGGCAATCATAGTCAGGGAAATGAAACCTAAGGAGCAGATGGATTTCAAAGTGATTTGTAGACTTAAAAGTGATAGGAAAATATAGTAGTTTAAAAGTTTACCAAAGCAATCAGGGCTGGGAATGTGGCTTAGTGGTATAGTGCTTGCCTAGCATGCACGAAGCCCTGGGTTCGATTCTTCAGTACCACATAAACAGAAAAAGCCAGAAGTGATGCTGTGGCTCAACTGTTGGCATGCTAGCCTTCTGCAAAAGAAGCTCAGTGACAGTGCCCAGGTCCCTGAGTTCAAGCCCCAGGACTGGCAAAAAAAATTACAAGCAATAAATTAATAAGCATTACACAAAAAGTAAAAATATTCCAAATTGGTAGGCCATTGCTCTCAGAAAGAGTTCAGCGACAACGCTTCTGAAAGGGTAGTGATTGGATTTAGAATGACTATATTTAGGAATCAGTCATTTAAGTATGACAGGCTCTTCAGAGTAGATAGTCAGAATACATGGAGAGCCTTTTAGAGGCAGAACTTGGGCAGTTTGTTGGTATCATGGCAAAGTGGCTAAAAGCATAACGTGGAGGCTAAATGTTACGTGGTACCAATACACTGTTCATGGTCCTATTTGTTGTTGTTGGGGGTTTTTGTATGACATTTAGCTGAAAAGTTAATTATAAAATCATAAAGTTAATACAATTATAACTAAAATTCATTGAGTGCTTATTCAATAGTGCAGTCAGGCACTATTTCAAGAGTTTTGCGTGTTTTATTCTCTAATTATAGGGGATAAGCATTATTTTTTCTTAAAAAATTTATTTCCATGTTTGCAGCTGATAAACTGAGGTACAGATAGAATAAAGGTCAGAGAGCAAGTAGTTCACAGCCACTGATCAAGTCAAGCAGATAAAGCTCATAGGGTTAGTTAGTGTCATATGGGACAGCGGCTTAAAAGTAAAAAGGTGTCTAGAGAGTGTAAAGACTGGAAAAATACTGGATTTGTGACAGGGGTGTGGGGGGAAATCCCTTTTGAACTCTGCACAGAAGAGTCACATGAAACTATTTTGAAGAGAAGAAGCTGGGTGAATCCAGGGCACCATAAGACCATAAGAAACCATAAGACCAGGCTACAAGTTTCTCAGCTGGGGAGTAAACGTTTGAAGTAGAGTGAGGGCAGAAAGGATGGAAAGGAAGGCCTGGCAAGGGAATTCATTTGAACCCTGCTACTAATTGGTGAGGGAGAAGAAGGCATTAATGATGATTTGTATGCTTTTTTGGGTTAATGGTGATTGCATTAGCAGGTGGAGAGCCTGTTCTTTTATTGATTGAACTTCCTAATGCTGACCATTCTCAAGTACCCTTCCTTTGAAATTATCTTTCCTCCTTTGTGCTGGTGATAACTGTTGCACCTCATCTCTCCTCTCTCCCCACCCTCCTTCAGTGGTTCTTTTCTGAAGTTGGCACTCTTCACTATCCAATCTGGGACTCATTTCTTTCCCTCTCCACTATGCTACAGAGTAGATATGCTGTCCACTTAGCTTCAGTCTGAAAGCTGCACAATTTCATGGAGGAGACAGCTGGGATCCATTCCCCTCTTCACCATATTAGCTGTGGTGTGGAATAATAGTCTTTGATACTGTTTTGCTCGTGTGTGAATGTGAATGATACCTCCATAATGGAGTTTTTCAATGCACCGAGTCTAGAGAAAAGGCTCCCAACACAGTGGTCCCTTGACAAGTTTTATTTGCTCTTTTTCTTTTCTTCCCTCTTCCTCCTATCCAAATATTTCCTTTCAGTTGAAGTCACTTCCCTGATGGGGATTCCTCCTATGTTAACAGAAATAGTCATGGTTCTCGTTTGCTTGCCAAATGTTAAACTGTGCACAATCACCTTTCATAGACAAATAGCACAGCGATTGTCTTTTGGTTTCAAACATGGAATGAGTTAAAACTCTAAAAATATAAGAGATAGGAACTACAACAGAGTTATAATCATAAACGGGTTGTACGTGAAACTACTTCACACAGAGGGGCAAAGATTTATCTTCCAGTTGGACTCCAAAATACAGCATAAAACAAGCTGTAGGAACATAATATATGAAAGATAAAAATTTCCAACCCCCTTACATATCTCGAAATTGTATTTGTACAGATGTTATGAATGATACAATAGCTGATCTTTAATGTAGAGTAGGAATTTTATTTGATGAAACAGATGGTATTGAAAAAATTTATCTCAGCAAAGTACTGACTCATACAGAATAATATGAACTTTTTCATTTTGCAATGGGAGGGTAGATGAGCCTAAGTAAACTTGCTAAAAATGTATTAAAAAACCTAAGCTCTTCAAAATAAGCCCAGGGACAGTTCCCAGGCTATGAGCTTGAGCTCCAGGACTGGCATAATAGGAAGAGAAAGAGCAGGAGGATGTGGAGGAGGAAATGCTTAGGGTTAGCAGTATGAAGTGGGACTGTCCTGGGTTTATTTAAACTCCAGCCTTGCCATTTCCTACTTCTGTGACTTAATCCAGTTACTTAACTTCTTTGAGTCCAAGCTTTTTTCTCCATTTGAGAATAATAATATCATCATGTGGCATATGTCCTATTAAGTGGTTACCTTTATATAAAGACATTCATTCAGTGTCTAGCAGAAGATATGTAGTAAGTGCTAGATATTGTTGAAAACTGGGTGTGAAGCAGTTGCAAGCCTTACTAATTAGGTGCTCTAGGGAAGGTTTGTTAATCTTAATTCCTCAGCTTTTTTCTCTCTTTCAGCCAACCTTCTCAAACTTTCTTGTAAGAACTAAAGGAGTTGTGTGTGTGTGTATGTGTGTGTGTGCAGGGTACTTCACACTTTATCTAGCCTAAAAGAAAACTGATATAGAGTCATAAAAGAAGTTGTGTGTGGTTTTATCAACCATAATAGAAAGTTTAGACTTAATTTCAAATATTCTAAGAACACATTGGAAAGTTTTAGCTAGAAAAGTGATGTGCCATGTTTTAGAAAGATCCCCTTGATTACTGTGGTGTTGTAGAATGATTGGGATCAAGGAGTGCAATGGGAGAGCCAGGAAGCAGGTTCAGACATGCTATCAATAACTGTGATGCTCAAAACCATGAAAGAAACAGAGACATACTCACTAGACACTATATTGAAAATTAACTATATAACTTGTGTGGGGGGAATGGAAGAAAACACAGGGAGAGAGCTTGCGGAAGGGGTGACATTGTCTAAAAAGAAATGTACTCATTACCTGACATGTTCTTGTAATCTCTCTGTACATCACCTTTTAAATAATAAAAGAATAAAAAATTACAAAAATAAAAAATACAGGATAAATAGCACCTTTTGCCATCCATAACTATTTTCTGTATATTTAAATAAAATTTCTAAAGAAAAAAAAAAAACAAAAATCCTAAGCTCTTGTTCAAAAATAAACATTACCTGTAAAAGGCTTTTCCCTGATTGAACTCATTTTCTTAGAGCCCATTCAGTATCTCATAGGTAGTATTCCCTCCATTTTTAATCAACCTATTTATAAAAATCTACAGGTAAAATGATACATACTTATCAAGTACAACATATTTTACACATAGAGTGGTTAAATCTAGCTAACATATGTATCGCAGATTATTATCATTTTTGTGGTGAGAACACTCAACATCTACCCTGTACTCTCAGAAGGTAGATTAAGAGTTTATGCGTAAGACCCAAATTTACAGGAGGCCTAGAGATTTAATTGCCAAGACTTCAGCAATGGTATTGGCAAATATCAAACTTAGGTCTTTGTAATTCTTAGACGTTTTGCCATGTTGCCACAAAAGCCTCATGAGCATTAAGAGGATTTCAATTGAACACTAGTCTGAAAAAATGAGGTTTTGGTGAAATTGGAAAAATAATAATAGGATGTGAGATCAAAACTCTGTTAATCTTTATTCTTGATGATTCTTTCTACTCCTATTCCTCTGAAAATCTAAAACGATAGAATCTCAAAATAGATTTCAAAAATTCAATACCTCTCAAATATTCAGATGAGAATATACATGCTTCCCAGTAGTAAAGAGAGGAACAAGTAAGTTATAAGAAATAGCCCAAATGCCTTTGGTCTGAAGTCCTGTCGCACTCTTATTCTTCTCATTCCATACCTGTGGCTTTAGAGTAAGTTTCCTGTGATCAGCTGACAGAAGAAGAAACTGGGGCCTGCTTTACAGAACCTTCTGTGTGATATTCAGGCACCATGTAAGAGTAGATAGTTGTAGCACTTTGACTCTGTACTAGGATGACCTTGAAAGGACGCTGGTAAAGGGAAATTCTCTAGGTGGGCAGAACATTGAGCAGTGTCTCTGTTGGTTGGCTTACAGGGAGAAGGGGCCAGTTGAGTGACTTTATGGATGTATGAGCTCTTGTGTGAATTGTTTGGCTAGCTGGTTAGGGACTTAGAAGAGGCATGACTGGAAAATTGGTCACAAGGAAATTGGGGATGAGGTAGGTGGTAGAACTTGCTGAGTGGGCACAATACCAAAAGATAACCTGAGTGGAGGATGATGTTTGTAATTAAGTGAAAAGATTGCTCCTTTTTGTGGCTAGAAATCATCCTTTTTCCCATGCCACTCCTGTTCTTACACAATGGAGCCATGTGCAAAATGGCCATGAACCACTGGGTGGGGACTATGCATGGCTTCGAAAACATGACTGACTCGCCATGCTGACCCAGCTATGGCCATTGCTGATTGCCCAGTCAGCTGACCAAAGAGATAAGTAGTGGTGGCTGATAGGGTACTGTTTTCCAGAGTGATTGAAGCTAATGATGGTGGATATATTTCTTCGGATCACTTTTGTCATAGAGCAGTATTTGTTCTTACTGGAATTCTCATTTCCTATATATACACCTTCCTTGCATGCAATGATTGTGATAAATTACCATCCATGGACTTATAGAATGTTTGATCTGCCATCATCGTATTCAAATAGCATTGCTTCTGGTCAAGGGACTCACCTTCCAGCAAAGGATAGACATAATGCTCATGGTGGTAGAATTCACTGGTTTGCTATGACATCCTGCAGCTGCTGGCAGGACAGTGTGGTGGAAGACTTTGTCATGATGCTGTAAGTCACATCAAGCCTACCAAGCTTCCCCTTATCATAGTTAGTACTCATTTCGAGTATTATTTATGCTTTTACTCATCCAAATTTTTTTTAGTGTTTAATAAAATGCAATTAGCAGATCATCTGTTATAAAATGGTAGCTGTCAGCCCAGCGTTTGCATACTTCACTTCCCCATGGGCCAGAAAACATGACTTTCATTCTGTAGCCTTAGCCTTGATGCTGCCTGCTACAATGCCTTCTTATCTTCTGGTAGAAACAACTGCCCAACGCAAGTCATCCTGTCAGATTTGCTCCAGCCCTTGTGTTACAGTGTCATAGTTGACGTTCACAGGACCTCTGGAGCCGCAATTCCATCCCATGGCCATTCTGCTGGGACTAGCTTGGGCCAGGTTCCTAGGCAAATACAACTTCCACCTCCCCTCCTGCTCCATCCTCCCACATCCTGGCTGAACCCGTGTGGGACAGCTTGCCCACCGCCTCAGCCCTTGCCAGTCCTGGAAGCGGCCGGTGTATGGATCTGCCACCTCTCTCGCCCTCCATGTCATCTGTCTTCCTGACAGCACAAGGGAGATACAAGAAAAACAGGTCAGCAGATCCGGGCATTTCCTCCCTGTGCAGGTTTCAGCTTACCTCTTGTCTGCCCTCTTGCCTTGGCCTCTCTGGCCCAGATCACTGCCTGCTACTTCCTGCTATTGGAAAGCCAAGGATTATACTGGCTAGAGGCAGGAGCTGGCAATCCTGGTGCCCGTGGCTCACAGCCATATGTTTTAGGCTCCTTCAGGAAGCTCTGCTAAGACACCAGGGAAAGGGATATCTGACCCTTCCCTGCCGTGACCAAGGCACACTAGCACCCAGCAATGGTATTCGTAGGCAGCATCATCACTGTCATGCAGATCTCCAAGAACAGAGGCAGCTTGGCATCAAGTAAGGAGACATTTGTGTAGAGAACAGCACAAGAGGGGAGCCTTCGCCATATGATTGGTTTCCGGGAACTTCAAAAAACAAGTAACGTGTAAACACTTTGAACTCCCTCTGTCCAACCTCATACCTGACACACTCATGCAACCGCACATGAACAAAAAATTCCTCACAGATGAGGTGACTCTCTTTCTCTCTCTTTCTCTCTCTTCCTCCCTGCCACTCCCACATGCTCATTATAACACACTGTGCTGGGTCCTCCTGGATCTACATCCACATACCTATTTACACATATGCAGACTTAGGCTTAGGAAGCACACCCTTGTACAGCATCAAGAACACACACACATGTAGGCAAGCAGGGGCACACACACGCACACGTGAGCGCACCCAGTACACAGTGGCTTGGAAGGTGCTAAGGGGTTTTCGAGGACTGTGTCCTACTTGCTCAAGTCCAGGGTGATGTTCTTGTGGTGGGCGTGGCTAAGGAGCCCAGCGCTGCTTACTGGCCAGTCCATTGGCACTTGGGCCTCCCCCTGCTGTCCTCACCAGTCTCCCATTCCCTGAACCATGCAGATTCGGAGACCTGGGTAGCAACAAACTCTTCGGGAAAGCAATCAAGGCAGAAATGTCAATGTAACGAGACCACACGATTACGCCCCAGTAGTGCCCCAACCAAGGATGGCATTCGTTACCCCTCAGGTCTACACCCTAAAGCACAGCGCTGCGAGCAGAGAATGGGGCAGGCCTGTGCCCCAGAATCCCTTGCCTCTTCTCCCTTCTACTTGGTCCCAGGGTGGTGGGGCGCCCAACCTGGCCTTCCTAGCCACCACCTGCCATCTGCGGCTGAGTTCCTGAGGCTTGTCCCCTGCACACATACCTCCTTTGCTGATAACTCCCTCCGAGTTCTCTCTCCTAGCCCTCCTGTCCCTGCCTTGCTGCTCGGGACTGCTTTCAACTCACACATGCCTCTGCGACACTGCCTCTTTGCCTCTGCCTCTGCTTCCCAATTTCCCCCTCCTCCTCTTGAGGTTCACAGGCTGCACACCTCCCCATGCACCTCTTCACTTCTTCTGGGGAAATTACAACTGCCTCACCCTGGCCTAGCCCTTCTTATCTTCTCCAAATCTCCCTCTGCTCTCACCCTCTGCACACCTGGGCTCTCTCAGTCCTCTGGTGAACACCAATCCCCATTTATCTAATCTGTTGTCTGCCTGCTCTGTGCCCAAGCCCCTCTGCTCCTTTTCTGTGCACAGGAGGTTTGTGACAAAGGTAGGAGGGTAGCTGCAATCCTTTCCTACCTTCTGGTTTTATGACTGACATCTGATTGGTCTGGAAACGGCCTCTGCCCCCTTGGCCAAGACCACCTGAAGACCTTGCCTGGCTTGCTAGGCAGCAGCCCTGTGTTTTTCTGAGCAGGAAGGACTGCACATATGCGACCCACTATGCAGAAAAGCCTCCAGGGGGTGGCCGGATGTTTTGTTTCTCCATTCCTTGCCCACTTTGTTGATGTGTGCTTTCATTTGCATTCCAACAGGAACAGCCTTAAGGGAGGGGCTGCTTAGAGGTAGGCAGTTGGTGCTCACAGGCCAGTAGGGCCTCCTGGTGCCTCACTAACAGTGCATTTGCACCTGGGGTGCTGGGAAGCCTCTGGGCAGTGCCCATATGGTTTGGAGCTCTGTGACATGGCCAGGTACTAGGCGCCTCCTGCTGACTTGAGCCAGCGTTTCAACTGGAGTTGCCATAGCAAAAAAGGACACAGGGCCCCTTGGGGGTTTGCTGTAAGTTCTCACTAGTTCTCACAGGCCTTCGGGGTTGCACAGGATGTGTAGAGCCCCAAATCCCTCCCCTGGCCATTCTGCTGGGACCGGCTTGGGCCAGGGTCCTAGGCAAATACACTTTCCACCTCCCTTCCTGCTCCATCTTCCCACATCCTGGTTGAACCCGTGTGACACAGCTCCCCACCGCCTCTGCCCTTGCCAGTCCTGGAAGTGGCTGGTGTCTGGATCCGCCACCTCTCTCACCATCAACATCATCTCTCTTGCTGAGAGCATAAGGGAGATACAAGTTTAGCAGGTCAGCGAATCTGGGCATCTCCTTTCTGCGCTAGTGTCTGCTTAAGTCTTGTCTTCCCTCTTGCCTTGGCCTCTCTGGCCCAGATCCCTGCCTGCTACTTCCTGCTATTGAGCAGCCAAGGATTATACTGGCTAGAGGCAGGAGCTGGCAATCCTGGTGCCCGTGGCTCACAGCCATATGTTTAAGGCTCCTGCAGGAAGCTCTGCTAAGACACCAGGGAAAGGGATATCTGACCCTTCCCTGCCTCGAACAAGGCACACTAGCACCCAGCAACAGTATTCGCAGGCGTCATTGTCACTGTCATGCAGATCTCCAAGAGCAGAGGCAGCTAGGTATCCCAGGACTCAAGTCCGGAGACCTTTGTGCAGAGGACAGCACAAAAGGGGAGACTTTGCCAAATGATTGGTGTCTGGGAACTTCAAATAAGCAAGTAAACATGCACACAATTGGAACTCCCTATGTCCAACCTCATACATGACACACTTATACAACCGCACATGAACAAAGAATTCCTCATAGGCGAGATGACTCCCTCTCTCTCTTTCTCTGTCTCCCTTCCCGCCACCTCCACATGCTCACTCATAACACACTGTGCCGGGTCCTCCTGGATCTACATCCACATACCTATTTACACATACACAGACTTCGGCTCAGTAAGCACACCCATGTACAGCATCAGGAACAAACACACACGCATGTAAGCAAGCACGGGCACACATGTGCACATGTGAGCCCATCCAGTACACATTGGCTTGGAAGCTGCTAAAGGGTTTCCGGGGACTGTTTCCTACTTGCTCAAGTCAAGGGTGATATTCTTGTGGTGGGCGTGGCTAAGGAGCCCAGCGCTGCTTACTGGCCAGTCCATTGTCACTTGTGCCTCCCGCTGCTGTCCTCACCAGTATCCCATTCCCTCAACCATGCAGCTTGGGTGACCTGGGTAGCAACAAACTTTGGGAGAAAGAAATCAAGGGAGAAGTGGGAATGCAACAGGACCACAGGATTAGGCCCCAGTAGTGCCCCAACCTGGGAAGGCATTCATTACCGCTCAGGTCTACACCAAGAAGCATGGAGCTGCAAGCAGAGAGCGGGGCAGGCCTGTGCCCCAAAATCCCTTGCCTCTTCTTCCTTCTCCTTGGTCCCAGGGTGGTGGGGTGCCCATCGTGATCGTTCAACCTCGCCTTTCTTGTATGGTGCAAGTCAGTTCGCTTTTTGGCGGGAACTGACCAGGAGGTCCTCCTAACGGAGGCTCAACCTGCCCACCTTGATCTTGGGTCTGCTCCTTTTGCTTCTTCACAGGAGCCAGCGGATCAGCTTAGGAGATCTCCATTTTGTAAGTCTTTTAAATATCAGGCCTGTGTGTATTGTTTCTTCTGTTTTATTGGAATTGTTTTACCTCTTGTTATTTTGTGGACTGCACAACTGACGAGACTGATAGGCATGGGCAACGTCCCTTCCGCTCCCGTGGACTTGACTTTAGCCCACTGGAAGGAAGTTACTCACAATAATAGTGTAGAGATCAAGAAAGGAAAGTGGGTGACTCTCTGCTCTTCTGAGTGGCTTGCTTTCAAGATGGGTGGCCACCAGAAGGGACTTTTGACTTGAGTACAATTCTCAAAGTAGAGGACTATGTTTTTAATTCCTTACATAGTCACTTCGAAAAAGTTGGTAGATATCACCTTCTCTGGGCCCCTCCCGTGAATCCGTCCCTTCTCCTTTTGTGTGAAAACTCATTTTGTTTTTTAAACACAAAGAGAAGTTCAACCACCTGTCACTCATGGTCTCAATTACTTGTGGTAATATTCAGTTAGCTGCTGTTACTGTGGTGGCACTTACTAAAAACTTCATAGAGTATATTAATCAGCTATAATATCATGATAGTATTACCATATTACTGTACAGTATTATAAAACAGATACACAGCAGATAGTGCTTAGAAAATTTCTAAGTACTGTATGTAAGCATTTAGGTTCTTGACCCACTTAAATATTCATTACGCTAATTTAATTTATTTAGTAATTATTTTCTGATTATATATAAAATATGATTCCTCATTAGTATTACCAGGAGAGTTATATACTTAATTTAATGTTGTCTTTATTTTGCCAGTTCTGAGTCTTGAACTCAGGGCTTGAGCATTGTCCCTGAGCTGCTTTTGTTCAAGGCTAGCACTCTACTATTTGAGCCACAGCACTACTTCCAGCCTTTTCTGTTTATGTGGTGAGGAGGAATGGAACCCAGGGGTTCATGCATGCTAGGCGAGCACTCTGCCACATTGCCATTCGAATATCTTGGGTCTATTTATGATTGTTCATTATGCCAGTCCTGAGGCTTGGACTCAGGGCTTGGGTGCTGTTCTTGTGCTGAAGGCTAGCAGACTACCATTTGAACCACAGGTCCACTTCCAGCTTTTTTTGGTAGTTATTTGGAGATGAGTCTCATAGACTTTCCTGCCTGGATGGATTTGAGCTGTGAGTCTCAGCTCATAGGCTTCTGAGAAGTTAGGATTACAGGTGAGAGCCACTGGCACTTAGCAGCTACTTATTTGTGCTGAGTACCTGGGTGCTGAGGGCTGAGAACCTGGGAGGCTGGGTAATGGGTGCTGGGTGGCTGGGTGCTGGCTGCTGAGTAGCTGGGTGCTGGCTGCTGAGTTCATGGGTACTGGGTGCTGAGTAGCTGGGTGCCGGGTGGCTGGGTGCTGGGTCGGGATTCGAGCCCCAGTCCCCCTCCTCCCCGCCCTCCCCTAGGCCCCTTGCCTGTCCGTGTGTCCGTCTGTCCGGCTCTCTCTCTGTTGTCCTTGTGTCCACCCGTCTGTCTCTCTGCCTTGGTTTCCCTGCCCATCCGTCCATCCGTCTGTCTTTCCCCAGGCCTAGGACCCTGTGAGCCTGTCGCTCTGTGCGTCCATCCATCTAAGTTCATTGGTCCTTGTCTGTCCGACCATCTGTCTGTCTCCTTGTCTGTCTGTCCGTCCGTCTGCCCAACTGTCTGTCCGCCGGTCTCTCCCTGTATGTCTGTCTGTCAATCTGTCTGTCTGTCCATCTGTCCGCCCCGGCTGTCTGTCTCCATCTGTCAGTCCATCCATCTGTCCGTCTGACTCTCTTTCTCCCTGTTCGTCCATCTGTCCGTCTGTCTGTCCATCCGTCGATCTGTCTGCCGTCCGTCTGTCTCTGTGTCTGTCTGTCTCACTGCCTGTCTGTCCGTCTCTCTGTCCATCTACCTGTCTGTCCGTCTGTCCATCTGTCTGTCCATCTGTTTCTCTCCCTGTCTCCCTATTTGTCCGTCTGTCTTCCCTGTTCATCCATCTGTGTCTCTGTCTTTCCGTCTGTCTTTCTGCTCGTCCATCTGTCTGTCCATCTGTCCGTCTGTCAGTCTCCCTGTCCATCCGTCCATCTATGTCTGTTTGTCCATTTTTCCGTCTCCCTGTCTGTCTTTCTGTCTGTCCATCTGTCCGTCCATCCGTCTGTCTCCCTGTCTGTCTGTCTGTCTGTCTGTCTCCCTGTCTGTCTATCTCCCTGTCCATCTGTCTGTGTCTCTCTAGCTGCCTGACTGTCCAACACCCGGTCTAACCGTCCGTCTGTCTGTCTGTCTCAGTCTGTGTCACCCCGTCTGTCTGTCTGTCCGTCTGTGTCGGTGCCTGTTCCTTGTCTGTCTGTCTCCCTCCCTGTCTCTGTGTCCACCCGTCTGTCCGTCTCTCCCTTCCCCTGTGGGCAGCCGGAGTGACAGACAGTGAGCTAGGCCCTGCGGCCCCAGAGAGCGACCAAGCACCCAGCACCCCTCACGGAGGCACGGGAGGAGGACTGAGCGCCTAGCACCCACACAGGAGGACTGAGCACCCAGCATCTCGTGTGGAGGAATGGGAGGAGAACTGAGCGCCCAGCGCGTCCTGTGGATTCACAGGAGTAGGACTGAGCACCCAGCCCCTCGTGTGGGACACAGGACTAACTGCCCAGCACCCACATGAGAAGACTGAGCACCCAGCACTTTGTGTGGAGGCACGGGAGGACTGAGCACCCAGCACCTTGTATGCAGACACAGGGGGAGGACTGAACAACCAGCACCCACACAGGAGGACTAAGTACCCAGCACCTATACAGGGGGCTGAGCACGTGGCACCCCATATGGAGGCACCAGGGGAGGACTGAGCACCCAGCACTAACACAGGAGGACTGAGCACCCAGCACCTTGTGTGGAGACATCGGGGGGACTGAGCACCCAGCACCTTGTGGGGAGATGCCGGGGGAGGACTGAGCACCAAGCACCCACACAGGAGGACTGAGTACCCAGCACCCTGGGTACATGCGTGCGTGGGGGGGAGGGGCTGGGGTGACCCCGGCGGATGCCATGAACAGGGCCCAGGCTGCAGGCTCAGCTCCACCACGGGCCATGGCTCCACCTCCTCCTCCTCCTCCTCCTCCTCCCAGCAGAGGACGGGGAGGCGCACGGCTGTCCCTCTGTCTGTGTGGACATCCGTCCATCTCTTTGTCCGTCTGTCTCCCTGTGTGTCTGTCCGTCCATCCATTTGTCCATCTGTCCGTCTGTCTCCAGGTCTGTCTGCCCGTCTGCTCATCTATCCATCTGTCCGTCCATCCGTCCCTCTGACTGTCTCCCTGTTTCTCCGTCTGTCTGTCTGACCATCTGCTCAGTCTGTTTGTCCGTCTGTCTCCAGGTCCATCTGTCCATGACTGTCTGTCTCCCTGTGTGTCTCACTGTGTGCTCATCTGTCTGTCCGTCTCCCTCTCTTGTCTGTCTGACTCCATGATGTCCATCTGTCCATCCGTCCATCTGTGTCTGTTTGTCATCTGTCTGTCTCCAGTTCTGCCTGTCTGTCTCCCTGTCCGCCTGTCTGTCTGTCCTGCTCATCTGTGTCCCTGTCTGTCCGTCTGTCCATCTGTCTGCTGTGTGTCTGTCCGTCTCCCAGTCTGTCTGTCTCCATGTCTGTCTGTCCATCTGTCTGCCTGTCTCTTGTCCATGCCTGTTTGTCTGTCTGCAGGTCTGTCCATCTGTCTCCCAGTCTGTCTGTCTGTCTGTTCATCTGTCCATCGATCTCCCTGTCTCTCTATCTGTCCGTCCATGTCTCGATTCCCATCGCTGTCTGTCTGTCATCCCCCAATCCCCCAGCCCCCCGTGTCCCTCTGTCCCTCCCTCCGTCCATCCGTCCATCCTCACCTGGTCGGTGCCACCAGTCACCTTGTCACTGACACGGCAGGAGCCTGCGGGGCAGACGGACGGACGGGTGGATGTGGGCTCGAATCCCGGCCTCCCGCATGGCCCACAATGCGATGCGTTCCCCCTCCCAACCCTGGGGGCCCCAGGTTCGGATCCCTGCTCACCTCCTACAACCCCAGCCCAGGCCCAGCGACCCCAGTGCTGCCGAAGCAGCAGGTGCAGCATGGCTGGCCCGGCGGGGACCCTTGAAACCTCCGACCGTGTGGGTGTGCACACACTTGGGGAGGAAGGGATGGGAGGGGGAGGGGTCACATGAAGTGGGGAGGGAGGGACACGTGACCTCTCAGCTCCTTGCCCCAGCCCTCCCCACACGACTCCACCTGCAAAGGCTCCCCCCCATGTGAGGCCTCTGAGGACACTTGAAATCGCCACCTATCCACCCACAGGCCCTGAATGGTCTTAGGGACACTTGAAACCACCCCCCCCACCCAGATCCCCATTCCCCCGGGGACACTTGAAACCGCCGTGGGGACACTGGAAACTGCCCTACATCCACTCACAGGCCCAAGGTTTTCGTGGGGACACTGGAAACTGCCCTCCATCGATGCACAAGCCGAGGGTTGCCTTGGAGACACTTGAAACCACCCCCTAAAGAACTGCCCCCATCCTGGGACACTTGAAACCGACCCTCACCCAGAACCCCTCCCCTTGGGGACACTTGAAACCGCCCTCCATCCACCCACAGGCCCAAGTTGGTCCTGGTTACACTTGAAACCACCCCCCCCAAGAGCCCCTCCCCATTGGGATACTAGAAACCACCCTCAGGACACTTGAAACCGCCCTGGGGATACTTGAAACCACTCCCCACAGACCCCTCCCCACCCTGGAGACACTTGAAACGAACCAACCCAGACCCCTTCCCCCTGGGGACACTTGAAACCGCCCTCCATCCACCCACAGGCCCAAAATGGTCCTGGGGACACTTAAAACCACCCCCCACCCAGAACCTCCACTCCTGGGGACACTTAAAACCTCCCTGAAGACAGTTGAAACCGCCCTCTGCTCCCCAAACTCCACCGTGTTGCTCCAGGAGCCCTAGGTCAGAGTGCGGGCGTCCCCGGCCCGGATGCACAGGGCGTAGGTGTTGCCTGAGCCTCTCAAGACCTCAATGTGGGCGGAGACTCGCCATGGGGCAGGGGTAAACTGAGGCACGGGGCGGTTCCAGGCGGGGTCTCGAGGTCCAGGCCCCTGGGCACAGCGGGAGGGGGGATAGGAGCACTTACCTGGGAGATCTGGGACACCAGCTGGGCGCCATGCTAAAAGAACAGAGCACAGGCCTCAGTCAGCACTGACTGCGGGGCAGGGTGCTGGACCGTGTACTTCTGGGTGCTGTGCTTAGTACTCCCAGGTGCTGTGCAGACTACTCCCCAGTGCTGGGCTGAGTACTCCCATTTCACACTAATCCTGAAACCCACCTCTCCCAACCAATACTGGACTGAGTAGTCCAAGGTGCTACAACCAGTACTCCCTGGTGCTGGACTGAGTACTCCCATCCCTCCCCGGTGCTGGACTGAGTACTCCCAACCCACACCAATCCGGAACCCCACCCCCTCCCAACCCATGCTGGACCGAGTACTACCCGCCAGTGCTGGACTGAGTACTCCCGGGTGCTGCACTGAGTACTCCCATCCCTCCCTGGTGCTGGACTGAGTACTCCCATCTCTCCCCAGTGCTGGACTGAGTACTCCCAACCCACACCAATCCGGAACCCCAACCAGTCCCGACTCATGCTGGACTAAATACTCCCCGCCAGTGCTGGACCGAGTACTCCCGGGTGTTGCACTGAGTACTCACATGCACAGGGCCAGCTGGTACCGGAAGTCATGCTTGCTCCACTGCCTCCAGGTCCTGTGTGGCGCCCACCATACCTGCCAGCCCCGGGGGCCGCAGGCAATGCTCATGTTTCGTAAGGGGTCAAAGTGTTCTGAAAACTGCCACAGATGAATGGAGGGACACCGGGTGGGATGGGGGGGGCTCGAAACCGCCCTCGGTGGTGCCAGGGATACTTGAAACTGCCCTTGTGGGTCTTGCGGGACACTCAAAACTGCCCTGGATGCTCATGGGGACAGTGGAAACCGCCCTCCATCCACCAAGGTGCTCGTGTGGACACTTGAAACCGCCCTCAGCGGTCTCGGGGACACTTAAAACCACCCTGGATGGTCCTGGGAAAACTTGAAGCTGCTTTTGGGGGTCATGGGAAACACTTGAAATCCCTTGAAATATTTATTGATAAACACATACCTACCCATTATGTTCATGTCGTTTATTAAAGAGCTTTTATCTATCCCATCAACACAAATCAGATTCTTCTGAGAAGTTCCCAGTACATTAACCTCTCCTCGATGTAATTACCTTAACAAGCTCCAGCTGTTTTTATTCTCAGAAGGGATACTCCCTGATATACAGCTGCCTACACCCTTCGTAAGTACAGGTCCTAAATGAGCATTTTTCTCTGTTCCCTCACCACAATCCAGATTATTTTGGGGAGTTACCAGTACAGTAACCATACCAGGAAGTACTTAACTTATTAAGCTACTGCTTTTCTTAATCTCAGTGGAGATATTTACTGATAAACACCTACCTAAGCAGCATGTTCATGTCGTTCCAAAATGAGCTTTTATCTCTCTCCCCTCAACACAAATCAGATTCTTCTGAGGAGTGCCAGTACATTATCCTTTCCCCTGTGTAATTACCTTAACAAGCTCCAGCTGTTTTTATTCTCAGAAGGGATACTCCCTGATATACAGCTGCCTATCCCCTTCGTACGTGCAGGTCCTAAATGAGCTTTTTTCTCTGTCCCTCACCACAATCCAGACTCTTTTGGGGAGTTACCAGTAGAGTAACCATACCACGAAGTACTTAATTTAATAAGCTACTGCTTTTCTTAACCTCAGTGGAGATATTTACTGATAAACAGCTACCTACCCAGTATGTGCATGTCGTTCCTAAATGAGCTTTTATCTCTCTCCCTTCACCACAAATCTGATTCTTCTGAGGAGTTCCCAATACGTTAACCTGTCCTCGATGTAATTACCTTAACATGTTCCAGCTGTTCTTATAATCAGAAGGGATACTCCCTGATATACAGCTGTGTACCACATTCGTAAGTGCAGGTCCTAAATGAGCTTTTTTCTCTGTTCCCTCACCACAATCCAGATTCTTTTGGGGAGTTACCAGTACAGTAACCATTCCAGGAAGTACTTAATTTTTTAAGCTACTGCTTTTCTTAATCTCAGTGGAGATATTTCCTGATAAACAGCTACCTACCCAGTATGTTCAGGTCGTTCCTAAATGAGCTTTTATCTCTCTCCCCTCACCACAAATCAGATTCTTCTGAGGAGTTCCCAGTACATTATCCTTTCCCCTGTGTAATTACCTTTACAAGCTCCAGCTGTTCTTATTCTCAGAAGGGGTACTCCCTGATATACTGCTGCCTACCTCCTGCGTAAGTGCACGTCCTAAATGAGCTTTTTTCTCTGTTCGCTCACCACAATCCAGATTCTTTTTGGGAGTTACCAGTACAGTAACCATACCAGGAAGTACTTATTTTATTAAGCTACTGCTTTTCTTACTCTCAGTGGAGATATTTACTGATAATCAGCTACCTACGCAGCATGTTCATGTCGTTCCTAAATGAGCATGTTCATGTCGTTCCTAAATGAGCTTTTATCTCTCTCCCCTCACTACAAATCAGATTTTTATGAGGAGTTCCCAGTACATTATCCTTTCCCCTGTTTAATTACCTTAAGAAGATCCAGCTGTTTTTATTCTCAGAAGGGATACTCCCTGATATACTGCTGCCTACCCCCTTAGTAACTGCAGGTCCTAAATGAGCTTTTTTCTCTGTTCCCTCACCACAATCCAGATTCTTTTGGGGAGTTAACAGTACAGTCACCATACCAGGAAGTACTTCATTTATTAAGCTACTGCTTTTCTTAATCTCTGTGGAGATATTTACTGATAAACAGCTACATACGCAGCATGTTCATGTCGTTCCTAAATGAGGTTTTATCTCTCTCCCCTCGCCACAAATCTGATTCTTCTGAGGAGTTCCAAGTACATTATCCTTTCCCCTGTGTAATTACCTTAACCATCTCCAGCTGTTTTTATTCTCAGAAGGGATATTCCCTGATATACAGCTTTGTACCACCTTCGTAAGTGCAGGTCCTAAATGAGCTTTTTTCTCTGTTCCCTCACCACAATCCAGATTCTTTTGGGGAGTTACCAGTACAGTCACCATACCAGGAAGTACTTAGTTTATTAAGCTACTGCTTTTCTTAATCTCAGTGGAGATATTTACTGATAAACAGCTACCTACGCAGCATGTTCATGTCGTTCCTAAATGAGGTTTTATCTCTGTCCCCTCACCACAAATCAGATTCTTCTGAGGAGTTCCAAGTACATTATCCTTTCCCCTGTGTAATTACCTAAACAATCTCCAGCTGATTTCATTCTCAGAAGGGATACTCCCTGATATACAGGTGCCTACCCCCTTGTAAGTGCAGGTCCTAAATGAGCATTTTTCTCTGTTCCCTCACCACAATCCAGATTCTTTTGGGGAGTTACCAGTACAGTAACCATACCAGGAAGTACTTAATTCATTAAGCTACTGCTTTTCTTAATCTCAGTGGAGATATTTCCTGATAAACAGCTACCTACGCAGCATGTTCATGTCGTTCCTAAATGAGCTTTTATCTCTCTCCCTTCACCACAAATCAGATTCTTCTGAGGAGTTCCCAGTACATTATCCTTTCCCCTGTGTAATTACCTTAACATGCTCCAGCTGTTTTTATTCTGAGTAGGGATACTCCCTGATATACAGCTACCTACCCCCTTCGTAAGTGCAGGTCCTAAATGAGCTTTTTTCCCTGTTCCCTCACCAAAATCCAGATTCTTTTGGGGAGTTACCAGTACAGTAAACATACCAGGAAGTACTTAGTTTATTAAGCTACTGCTTTTCTTAATCTCAGTGGAGATATTTACTGATAAACAGCTACCTACGCAGCATGTTCATGTCGTTCCTAAATGAGCTTTTATCTCTCTCTCTTCACCACAAATCAGATTCTTCTGAGGAGTTCCCAGTACATTATTCTTTCCCCTGTGTAATAACCTTAACAAGCTCCAGCTGTTTTTATTCTCAGAAGGGATACTCCTTGATATACAGCTGCCTACCCCCTTCGTAATTGCAGGTCCTAAATGAGCTTTTTTCTCTGTTCCCTCACCATAATCCAGATTCTTTTGGGGAGTTACCAGTACAGTAACCATACCAGTAAGTACTTAATTTATTAAGTTACTGCTTTTCTTAATCTCAGTGGAGATATTTACTGATAAACAGCTAACTACGCAGCATGTTCATTTCGTTCCTATATGAGTTTTAATCTCTCCCCCTCACCACAAATCAGACTCTTCTGAGGAGTTCCCAGTACATTATCCTTTCCCCTGTGTAATTACCTTAACAAGCTCCAGCTGATTTTATTCTCAGAAGGGATACTCCCTGATATACAGCTGTGTATCACATTCGTAAGTGCAGGTCATAAATGAGCTTTTTTCTCTGTTCAATCACCACTATCCAGATTCTTTTGAGGAGTTACCAGTACAGTAACCATACCAGGAAGTACTTATTTTATTAAGCTACTGCTTTTCTTACTCTCAGTGGAGATATTTACTGATAATCAGCTATCTACGCAGCATGTTCATGTCGTTCCTAAATGAGCATGTTCATGTCGTTCCTAAATGAGCTTTTATCTCTCTCCCCTCACCACAAATCAGATTCTTCTGAGGATTTCCCAGTACATTATCCTTTCCCCTGAGTAATTACCTTAACAAGCTCCTGCTGTTTTTATTTTGAGAAGGAATACTCCCTGATATACAGCTGCCTACCCCCTTCGTAAGTTCAGGTCCTAAATGAGCTTTTTTTCTCTGTTCCGTCACCACAATCCAGATTGTTTTGGGGATTTTCCAGTAGAGTAACTATACCAGGAAGTACTTAATTTATTAAGCTACTGCTTTTCTTAATGTCAGTGGAGATATTTACTGATAAACACCTACCTACGCAGCATGTTCATGTCGTTCCAAAATGAGCTTTTATCTCTCTACCCTCACCACAAATCAGATTCCTCTGAGGATTTCCCAGTACTTTATCCTTTCCCCTGTGTAATTACCTTAACAAGCTCCAGCTGTTTTTATTCTCAGAAGGGATACTCCCTGATATACATCTTCCTACCCCCTTCGTAAGTACAGGTCCTAAATGAGCTTTTTTCTCTGTTCCCTCACCACAATCCAGAATCTTTGCGGGAGTTACCAGTACAGTAACCATACCAGGAACTTCTTAATTTATTAAGCTACTGCTTTTCTTAATCTCAGTGGAGATATTTACTGATAAACAGCTACTTACCCAGTATGTTCATGTCTTTCCTAAATGAGCTTTTATCTCTCTCCCCTCACCACAAATCAGATTCTTCTGAGGAGTTCCCAGTACATTAACCTTACCTCGATGTAATTACCTTAACAAGCTCCAGCTGTTCTTACTCTCAGAAGGGATAATCCCTGATATACTGCTGCCTACCCCCTGCGTAAGTGCAGGTTCTAAATGAGCTTTTTTCTCTGTTCGCTCACCACTACCCAGATTCTTTTGGGGAGTTACCAGTATAGTAACCATACCAGGAAATACTTATTTTATTAAGCTACTGCTTTTCTTACTCTCAGTGGAGATATTTACTGATAATCAGCTACCTACGCAGCATGTTCATGTCGTTCCTAAATGAGCATGTTCATGTCGTTCCTAAATGAGCTTTTATCTTTCTCCCCTCACTACAAATCAGATTCTTATGAGGAGTTCCCAGTACATTATCCTTTCCCCTGTTTAATTACCTTAAGAAGATCCAGCAGTTTTTATTCTCAGAAGGGATACTCCCTGATATACAGCTGCCTACCTCCTTCTTAACTGCATGTCCTAAAGAGCTTTTTTCTCTGTTCCCTCACCGCAATCCAGTTTCTTTTGGGGAGTTACCAGTACAGTAAACATCCCAGGAAGTACTTAATTTATTGAGCTACTGCTTTTCTTAATCTCAGTGGAGATATTTACTGATAAACAGCTACCTACCCAGTATGTTCATTTCGTTCCTAAATGAGATTTTATCTCTCTCCCCTCACCACAAATCAGATTCTTCTGAGGAGTTCCCAGTACATTATCCTTTCCCCTGTGTAATTACCTTAACAAGCTGCACCAGTTTTTATTCTCAGAAGCGATACTCCCTGATATACAGCTGCCAACCCCCTTCGTAACTGCAGGTCCTAAATGAGCTTTTTTCTCTGTTCCCTCACCACAATCCAGATTCTTTTGGGGAGTTAACAGTACAGTCACCATACCAGGAAGTACTTCATTTATTAAGCTACTGCTTTTCTTAATCTCAGTGGAGATATTTACTGATAAACAGCTACATACGCAGCATGTTCATGTCGTTCCTAAATGAGGTTTTATCTCTCTCCCCTCGCCACAAATCTGATTCTTCTGAGGAGTTCCAAGTACATTATCCTTTCCCCTGTGTAATTACCTTAACCATCTCCAGCTGTTTTTATTCTCAGAAGGGATATTCCCTGATATACAGCTTTGTACCACCTTCGTAAGTGCAGGTCCTAAATGAGCTTTTTTCTCTGTTCCCTCACCACAATCCAGATTCTTTTGGGGAGTTACCAGTACAGTCACCATACCAGGAAGTACTTAGTTTATTAAGCTACTGCTTTTCTTAATCTCAGTGGAGATATTTACTGATAAACAGCTACCTATGCAGCATGTTCATGTCGTTCCTAAATGAGGTTTTATCTCTGTCCCCTCACCACAAATCAGATTCTTCTGAGGAGTTCCAAGTACATTATCCTTTCCCCTGTGTAATTACCTAAACAATCTCCAGCTGATTTCATTCTCAGAAGGGATACTCCCTGATATACAGGTGCCTACCCCCTTGTAAGTGCAGGTCCTAAATGAGCATTTTTCTCTGTTCCCTCACCACAATCCAGATTCTTTTGGGGAGTTACCAGTACAGTAACCATACCAGGAAGTACTTAATTCATTAAGCTACTGCTTTTCTTAATCTCAGTGGAGATATTTACTGATAAACAGCTACCTACGCAGCATGTTCATGTCGTTCCTAAATGAGCTTTTATCTCTCTCCCTTCACCACAAATCAGATTCTTCTGAGGAGTTCCCAGTACATTATCCTTTCCCCTGTTTAATTACCTTAAGAAGATCCAGCAGTTTTTATTCTCAGAAGGGATACTCCCTGATATACAGCTGCCTACCCCCTTCTTAACTGCATGTCCTAAAGAGCTTTTTTCTCTGTTCCCTCACCGCAATCCAGTTTCTTTTGGGGAGTTACCAGTACAGTAAACATCCCAGGAAGTACTTAATTTATTGAGCTACTGCTTTTCTTAATCTCAGTGGAGATATTTACTGATAAACAGCTACCTACCCAGTATGTTCATTTCGTTCCTAAATGAGATTTTATCTCTCTCCCCTCACCACAAATCAGATTCTTCTGAGGAGTTCCCAGTACATTATCCTTTCCCCTGTGTAATTACCTTAACAAGCTGCACCAGTTTTTATTCTCAGAAGGGATACTCCCTGATATACAGCTGCCAACCCCCTTCGTAACTGCAGGTCCTAAATGAGCTTTTTTCTCTCTTCCCTCACCACAATCCAGATTCTCTGGGGAGTTAACAGTACAGTAACCATACAAGGAAGAACTTAGTTTATTAAGCTACTGCTTTTCTTAATCTCAGTGGAGATATTTACTGATAAACAGCTACCTACGCAGCATGTTCATGTCGTTCCTAAATGAGCTTTTATCTCTCTCCCCTCACCACAAATCAGATTCTTCTGAGGAGTTCCCAGTACATTAAACTTTCCTCAATGTAGTTACCTTTACAAGCTCCAGCTGCTCTTATTATCAGAAGGGATACTCCCTGATATACAGCTGCCTACCACCTTCGTGTGTGCAGGACCTAAATGAACTTTTTTCTCTGTTCCCTCACCACAATTCAGATCCTTTAAAGGAGTTCCCAGTACAGTAACCATACCAGGAAGTACTTAATTTATTAAGGTACTGCTTTTCTTAATCTCAGTGGAGATATTTATTGATAAACACCTACCTACCCATTATGTTCATGTCGTTTATTAAAGAGCTTTTATCTATCCCCTCACCACAGATCAGATTCTTCTGAGAAGTTCCCAGTACATTTACCTCTCCTCGATGTAATTACCTTAACAAGCTCCAGCTGTTCTTATTCTTAGAAGTGATACTCCCTAATATACAGCTGCCGACCCCCTTCATAAATGCAGGGCCTAAATGAGCTTTTTTTCTGTTCCCTCACCAAAATACAGATTGTTTTGGGGTGTTACCAGTACAGTATGCATAACAGGAAGTACTTAATTTATTAAGCTACTGCTTTTCTTAATCTCAGTGCAGTTATTTACTGATAAACATCTACCTACGCAGCATGTTCATGTCCTTGCTAAATGAGCTTGTATCTCTCTCCCCTCACCACAAATCAGATTGTTCTGAGGAGTTCCCAGTACATTATCCTTTCCCCTGTGTAATTACCTTAACAAGCTCCAGCTGTTTTTATTCTCAGAAGGGATACTCCCTGATATACAGCTGCCTAACCCCTTCGTAAGTACAGGTCCTAAATGAGCATTTTTCTCTCTTCCCTCACCACAATCCAGATTATTTTGGGGTGTTACCAGTACAGTAACCATACCAGGAAGTACTTAATTTATTAAGCTACTGCTTTTCTTAATCTCAGGGGAGATATTTACTGATAAATACCTACCTAAGCAGCATGTTCATGTCGTTCCTAAATGAGCTTTTATCTCTCTCCCCTCAACACAAATCAGATTCTTCTGAGGAGTGCTCAGTACATTATCCTTTCCCCTGTGGAATTACCTTAACAAGCTCCAGCTGTTTTTATTCTCAGAAGGGATACTCCCTGATATACAGTTGCCTACCCCCTCTGTAATTGCAGGTCTTAAATGAGCTTTTTTCTCTGTTCCCTCACCACAATCCAGATTCTTTTGGGGAGTTACCAGTACAGTAACCATACCAGGAAGTACTTAATTTATTAAGCTACTGCTTTTTTTAATCTCAGTGGAGATATTTACTGATAAACACCTACCTACCCAGCATGTTCATGTCGTTCCTAATTGAGCTTTTATCTCTCTCCCCTCACCACAAATCACATTCTTCTGAGGAGTTCCCAGTACATTATCCTTTCCCCTGAGTAATTACCTTAACAAGCTCCTGCTGTTTTTATTCTAAGAAGGGATACTCCCTGATATACAGCTGCCTACCCCCTTCGTAAGTTCAGGTCCAAAATGAGCTTTTTTTCTCTGTTCCCTCACCACAATCCAGATTCTTTTGGGGAGTTTCCAGTACAGTAACTATACCAGGAAGTACTTAATTTATTAAGCTACTGCTTTTCTTAATCTCAGTGGAGATATTTACTGATAAACACCTACCTACGCAGCATGTTCATGTCGTTCCAAAATGAGCTTTTATCTCTCTCCCCTCACCACAAATCAGATTCTTCTGAGGATTTCCCAGTACATTATCCTTTCCCCTGTGTAATTACCTTAACAAGCTCCAGATGTTTTTATTCTCGGAAGGGATACTCCCTGATATACAGCTGCCTACCCCCTTCGTAAGTGCAGGTCCTAAATGAGCTTTTTTCTCTGTTCCCTCACCACAATCCAGAATCTTTGCGGGAGTTACCAGTACAGTAACCATACCAGGAACTTCTTAATTTATTAAGCTACTGCTTTTGTCAATCTCAGTGGAGATATTTACTGATAAACAGCTCCTTACCCAGTATGTTCATGTCTTTCCTAAATGAGCTTTTATCTCTCTCCCCTCACCACAAATCAGATTCTTCTGAGGAGTTACCAGTAAATTAACCTTACCTCTATATATTTACCTTAACAAGCTCCAGCTGTTCTTACTCTCAGAAGGGATACTCCCTGATATACTGCTGCCTACCCCCTGCGTAAGTGCAGGTTCTAAATGAGCTTTTTTCTCTGTTCGCTCACCACTATCCAGAGTCTTTTGGGGAGTTACCAGTACAGTAACCATACCAGGAAGTACTTATTTTATTAAGCTACTGCTTTTCTTACTCTCAGTGGAGATATTTACTGATAATCAGCTACCTACGCAGCATGTTCATGTCGTTCCTAAATGAGCATGTTCATGTCGTTCCTAAATGAGCTTTTATCTCTCTCCCCTCACTACAAATCAGATTCTTATGAGGAGTTCCCAGTACATTATCCTTTCCCCTGTTTAATTACCTTAAGAAGATCCAGCTGTTTTTATTCTCAGAAGGGATACTCCCTGATATACACCTGCCTACCCCCTTCTTAACTGCATGTCCTAAAGAGCTTTTTTCTCTGTTCCCTCACCGAAATCCAGATTATTTTGGGGAGTTACCAGTACTGTAAACATCCCAGGAATTACTTAATTTATTAAGCTACTGCTTTTCCTAATCTCAGTGGAGATATTTACTGATAAACTGCTACCTACCCAGTATGTACATTTCGTTCCTAAATGAGATTTTATCTCTCTCCCCTCACCACAAATCAGATTTTTCTGAGGAGTTCCCAGTACATTAACCCTTCCTTGATATAATTACATTAACAAACTCCACCTGTTCTTATTCTCTGAAGGGATAATCCCTGATATGCAGCTGCCTACCACCTTCGTAAGGGCAGGTCCTAAATGAGCTTTTTTCTCTGTTCCCTCACCACAATCCAGATTCTTTTGGGGAGTTTCCAGTACAGTAACCATACCAGGAAGTACTTAATTTATTAAGCTACTGCTTTTCTTAATCTCAGTGGAGATATTTACTGATAAACACCTACGTACGCAGCATGTTCATGTCGTTCCTAAATGACGTTTTATCTCTGTCCCCTCACCACAAATCAGATTCTTCTGAGGATTTCCCAGTACATTATCCTTTCCCTTGTGTAATTATCTTAACAAGCTCCAGCTGTTTTTATTCTCAGAAGGGATTCTCCCTGACATAAAGCTGCCTAGCCCCTTGGTGAGTGCAGGTCCTAAATGAGCTTTTTTCTCTGTTCCCCCACCACAATCTCGATTCTTTTGGGGAGTTTCCAGTACAGTAATTATACCAAGCAGTACTTAATTTATTAAGCTACTGCTTTTCTTAATCTCAGTGGAGATATTTACTTATAAAAAGCTACCTATGAAGCATGTTCATGTCGTTCCTAAATGAGCTTTTATCTCTCTCCCCTCACCACAAATCAGATTCTTCTGAGGAGTTCCCAGTACATTAAACTTTCCTCAATGTAATTACCTTTACAAGCTCCAGCTGCTCTTATTATCAGAAGGGATACTCCCTGATATACAGCTGCCTACCACCTTCGTGTGTGCAGGACCTAAATGAACTTTTTTCTCTGTTCCCTCACCACAATTCAGATCCTTTAAGGGAGTTCCCAGTACAGTAACCATACCAGGAAGTACTTAATTTATTAAGGTACTGCTTTTCTTAATCTCAGTGGAGATATTTATTGATAAACACCTACCTACCCATTATGTTCATGTCGTTTATTAAAGAGCTTTTATCTATCCCCTCACCACAGATCAGATTCTTCTGAGAAGTTCCCAGTACATTTACCTCTCCTCGATGTAATTACCTTAACAAGCTCCAGCTGTTCTTATTCTTAGAAGTGATACTCCCTAATATACAGCTGCCGACCCCCTTCATAAATGCAGGGCCTAAATGAGCTTTTTTTCTGTTCCCTCACCAAAATACAGATTGTTTTGGGGTGTTACCAGTACAGTATGCATAACAGGAAGTACTTAATTTATTAAGCTACTGCTTTTCTTAATCTCAGTGCAGTTATTTACTGATAAACATCTACCTACGCAGCATGTTCATGTCCTTGCTAAATGAGCTTGTATCTCTCTCCCCTCACCACAAATCAGATTGTTCTGAGGAGTTCCCAGTACATTATCCTTTCCCCTGTGTAATTACCTTAACAAGCTCCAGCTGTTTTTATTCTCAGAAGGGATACTCCCTGATATACAGCTGCCTAACCCCTTCGTAAGTACAGGTCCTAAATGAGCATTTTTCTCTCTTCCCTCACCACAATCCAGATTATTTTGGGGTGTTACCAGTACAGTAACCATACCAGGAAGTACTTAATTTATTAAGCTACTGCTTTTCTTAATCTCAGGGGAGATATTTACTGATAAATACCTACCTAAGCAGCATGTTCATGTCGTTCCTAAATGAGCTTTTATCTCTCTCCCCTCAACACAAATCAGATTCTTCTGAGGAGTGCTCAGTACATTATCCTTTCCCCTGTGGAATTACCTTAACAAGCTCCAGCTGTTTTTATTCTCAGAAGGGATACTCCCTGATATACAGTTGCCTACCCCCTCTGTAATTGCAGGTCTTAAATGAGCTTTTTTCTCTGTTCCCTCACCACAATCCAGATTCTTTTGGGGAGTTACCAGTACAGTAACCATACCAGGAAGTACTTAATTTATTAAGCTACTGCTTTTTTTAATCTCAGTGGAGATATTTACTGATAAACACCTACCTACCCAGCATGTTCATGTCGTTCCTAATTGAGCTTTTATCTCTCTCCCCTCACCACAAATCACATTCTTCTGAGGAGTTCCCAGTACATTATCCTTTCCCCTGAGTAATTACCTTAACAAGCTCCTGCTGTTTTTATTCTAAGAAGGGATACTCCCTGATATACAGCTGCCTACCCCCTTCGTAAGTTCAGGTCCAAAATGAGCTTTTTTTCTCTGTTCCCTCACCACAATCCAGATTCTTTTGGGGAGTTTCCAGTACAGTAACTATACCAGGAAGTACTTAATTTATTAAGCTACTGCTTTTCTTAATCTCAGTGGAGATATTTACTGATAAACACCTACCTACGCAGCATGTTCATGTCGTTCCAAAATGAGCTTTTATCTCTCTCCCCTCACCACAAATCAGATTCTTCTGAGGATTTCCCAGTACATTATCCTTTCCCCTGTGTAATTACCTTAACAAGCTCCAGCTGTTTTTATTCTCGGAAGGGATACTCCCTGATATACAGCTGCCTACCCCCTTCGTAAGTGCAGGTCCTAAATGAGCTTTTTTCTCTGTTCCCTCACCACAATCCAGAATCTTTGCGGGAGTTACCAGTACAGTAACCATACCAGGAACTTCTTAATTTATTAAGCTACTGCTTTTGTCAATCTCAGTGGAGATATTTACTGATAAACAGCTCCTTACCCAGTATGTTCATGTCTTTCCTAAATGAGCTTTTATCTCTCTCCCCTCACCACAAATCAGATTCTTCTGAGGAGTTACCAGTAAATTAACCTTACCTCTATATATTTACCTTAACAAGCTCCAGCTGTTCTTACTCTCAGAAGGGATACTCCCTGATATACTGCTGCCTACCCCCTGCGTAAGTGCAGGTTCTAAATGAGCTTTTTTCTCTGTTCGCTCACCACTATCCAGAGTCTTTTGGGGAGTTACCAGTACAGTAACCATACCAGGAAGTACTTATTTTATTAAGCTACTGCTTTTCTTACTCTCAGTGGAGATATTTACTGATAATCAGCTACCTACGCAGCATGTTCATGTCGTTCCTAAATGAGCATGTTCATGTCGTTCCTAAATGAGCTTTTATCTCTCTCCCCTCACTACAAATCAGATTCTTATGAGGAGTTCCCAGTACATTATCCTTTCCCCTGTTTAATTACCTTAAGAAGATCCAGCTGTTTTTATTCTCAGAAGGGATACTCCCTGATATACACCTGCCTACCCCCTTCTTAACTGCATGTCCTAAAGAGCTTTTTTCTCTGTTCCCTCACCGAAATCCAGATTATTTTGGGGAGTTACCAGTACTGTAAACATCCCAGGAATTACTTAATTTATTAAGCTACTGCTTTTCCTAATCTCAGTGGAGATATTTACTGATAAACTGCTACCTACCCAGTATGTACATTTCGTTCCTAAATGAGATTTTATCTCTCTCCCCTCACCACAAATCAGATTTTTCTGAGGAGTTCCCAGTACATTAACCCTTCCTTGATATAATTACATTAACAAACTCCACCTGTTCTTATTCTCTGAAGGGATAATCCCTGATATGCAGCTGCCTACCACCTTCGTAAGGGCAGGTCCTAAATGAGCTTTTTTCTCTGTTCCCTCACCACAATCCAGATTCTTTTGGGGAGTTTCCAGTACAGTAACCATACCAGGAAGTACTTAATTTATTAAGCTACTGCTTTTCTTAATCTCAGTGGAGATATTTACTGATAAACACCTACGTACGCAGCATGTTCATGTCGTTCCTAAATGACGTTTTATCTCTGTCCCCTCACCACAAATCAGATTCTTCTGAGGATTTCCCAGTACATTATCCTTTCCCTTGTGTAATTATCTTAACAAGCTCCAGCTGTTTTTATTCTCAGAAGGGATTCTCCCTGACATAAAGCTGCCTAGCCCCTTGGTGAGTGCAGGTCCTAAATGAGCTTTTTTCTCTGTTCCCCCACCACAATCTCGATTCTTTTGGGGAGTTTCCAGTACAGTAATTATACCAAGCAGTACTTAATTTATTAAGCTACTGCTTTTCTTAATCTCAGTGGAGATATTTACTTATAAAAAGCTACCTATGAAGCATGTTCATGTCGTTCCTAAATGAGCTTTTATCTCTCTCCCCTCACCACAAATCAGATTCTTCTGAGGAGTTCCCAGTACATTAAACTTTCCTCAATGTAATTACCTTTACAAGCTCCAGCTGCTCTTATTATCAGAAGGGATACTCCCTGATATACAGCTGCCTACCACCTTCGTGTGTGCAGGACCTAAATGAACTTTTTTCTCTGTTCCCTCACCACAATTCAGATCCTTTAAGGGAGTTCCCAGTACAGTAACCATACCAGGAAGTACTTAATTTATTAAGGTACTGCTTTTCTTAATCTCAGTGGAGATATTTATTGATAAACACCTACCTACCCATTATGTTCATGTCGTTTATTAAAGAGCTTTTATCTATCCCCTCACCACAGATCAGATTCTTCTGAGAAGTTCCCAGTACATTTACCTCTCCTCGATGTAATTACCTTAACAAGCTCCAGCTGTTCTTATTCTTAGAAGTGATACTCCCTAATATACAGCTGCCGACCCCCTTCATAAATGCAGGGCCTAAATGAGCTTTTTTTCTGTTCCCTCACCAAAATACAGATTGTTTTGGGGTGTTACCAGTACAGTATGCATAACAGGAAGTACTTAATTTATTAAGCTACTGCTTTTCTTAATCTCAGTGCAGTTATTTACTGATAAACATCTACCTACGCAGCATGTTCATGTCCTTGCTAAATGAGCTTGTATCTCTCTCCCCTCACCACAAATCAGATTGTTCTGAGGAGTTCCCAGTACATTATCCTTTCCCCTGTGTAATTACCTTAACAAGCTCCAGCTGTTTTTATTCTCAGAAGGGATACTCCCTGATATACAGCTGCCTAACCCCTTCGTAAGTACAGGTCCTAAATGAGCATTTTTCTCTCTTCCCTCACCACAATCCAGATTATTTTGGGGTGTTACCAGTACAGTAACCATACCAGGAAGTACTTAATTTATTAAGCTACTGCTTTTCTTAATCTCAGGGGAGATATTTACTGATAAATACCTACCTAAGCAGCATGTTCATGTCGTTCCTAAATGAGCTTTTATCTCTCTCCCCTCAACACAAATCAGATTCTTCTGAGGAGTGCTCAGTACATTATCCTTTCCCCTGTGGAATTACCTTAACAAGCTCCAGCTGTTTTTATTCTCAGAAGGGATACTCCCTGATATACAGTTGCTACCCCCTCTGTAATTGCAGGTCTTAAATGAGCTTTTTTCTCTGTTCCCTCACCACAATCCAGATTCTTTTGGGGAGTTACCAGTACAGTAACCATACCAGGAAGTACTTAATTTATTAAGCTACTGCTTTTTTTTAATCTCAGTGGAGATATTTACTGATAAACACCTACCTACCCAGCATGTTCATGTCGTTCCTAATTGAGCTTTTATCTCTCTCCCCTCACCACAAATCACATTCTTCTGAGGAGTTCCCAGTACATTATCCTTTCCCCTGAGTAATTACCTTAACAAGCTCCTGCTGTTTTTATTCTAAGAAGGGATACTCTCTGATATACAGCTGCCTACCCCCTTCGTAAGTTCAGGTCCAAAATGAGCTTTTTTTCTCTGTTCCCTCACCACAATCCAGATTCTTTTGGGGAGTTTCCAGTACAGTAACTATACCAGGAAGTACTTAATTTATTAAGCTACTGCTTTTCTTAATCTCAGTGGAGATATTTACTGATAAACACCTACCTACGCAGCATGTTCATGTCGTTCCAAAATGAGCTTTTATCTCTCTCCCCTCACCACAAATCAGATTCTTCTGAGGATTTCCCAGTACATTATCCTTTCCCCTGTGTAATTACCTTAACAAGCTCCAGCTGTTTTTATTCTCGGAAGGGATACTCCCTGATATACAGCTGCCTACCCCCTTCGTAAGTGCAGGTCCTAAATGAGCTTTTTTCTCTGTTCCCTCACCACAATCCAGAATCTTTGCGGGAGTTACCAGTACAGTAACCATACCAGGAACTTCTTAATTTATTAAGCTACTGCTTTTGTCAATCTCAGTGGAGATATTTACTGATAAACAGCTCCTTACCCAGTATGTTCATGTCTTTCCTAAATGAGCTTTTATCTCTCTCCCCTCACCACAAATCAGATTCTTCTGAGGAGTTACCAGTAAATTAACCTTACCTCTATATATTTACCTTAACAAGCTCCAGCTGTTCTTACTCTCAGAAGGGATACTCCCTGATATACTGCTGCCTACCCCCTGCGTAAGTGCAGGTTCTAAATGAGCTTTTTTCTCTGTTCGCTCACCACTATCCAGAGTCTTTTGGGGAGTTACCAGTACAGTAACCATACCAGGAAGTACTTATTTTATTAAGCTACTGCTTTTCTTACTCTCAGTGGAGATATTTACTGATAATCAGCTACCTACGCAGCATGTTCATGTCGTTCCTAAATGAGCATGTTCATGTCGTTCCTAAATGAGCTTTTATCTCTCTCCCCTCACTACAAATCAGATTCTTATGAGGAGTTCCCAGTACATTATCCTTTCCCCTGTTTAATTACCTTAAGAAGATCCAGCTGTTTTTATTCTCAGAAGGGATACTCCCTGATATACACCTGCCTACCACCTTCTTAACTGCATGTCCTAAAGAGCTTTTTTCTCTGTTCCCTCACCGAAATCCAGATTATTTTGGGGAGTTACCAGTACTGTAAACATCCCAGGAATTACTTAATTTATTAAGCTACTGCTTTTCCTAATCTCAGTGGAGATATTTACTGATAAACTGCTACCTACCCAGTATGTACATTTCGTTCCTAAATGAGATTTTATCTCTCTCCCCTCACCACAAATCAGATTTTTCTGAGGAGTTCCCAGTACATTAACCCTTCCTTGATATAATTACATTAACAAACTCCACCTGTTCTTATTCTCTGAAGGGATAATCCCTGATATGCAGCTGCCTACCACCTTCGTAAGGGCAGGTCCTAAATGAGCTTTTTTCTCTGTTCCCTCACCACAATCCAGATTCTTTTGGGGAGTTTCCAGTACAGTAACCATACCAGGAAGTACTTAATTTATTAAGCTACTGCTTTTCTTAATCTCAGTGGAGATATTTACTGATAAACACCTACGTACGCAGCATGTTCATGTCGTTCCTAAATGACGTTTTATCTCTGTCCCCTCACCACAAATCAGATTCTTCTGAGGATTTCCCAGTACATTATCCTTTCCCTTGTGTAATTATCTTAACAAGCTCCAGCTGTTTTTATTCTCAGAAGGGATTCTCCCTGACATAAAGCTGCCTAGCCCCTTGGTGAGTGCAGGTCCTAAATGAGCTTTTTTCTCTGTTCCCCCACCACAATCTCGATTCTTTTGGGGAGTTTCCAGTACAGTAATTATACCAAGCAGTACTTAATTTATTAAGCTACTGCTTTTCTTAATCTCAGTGGAGATATTTACTTATAAAAAGCTACCTATGAAGCATGTTCATGTCGTTCTTAAATGAGCTTTTATCTCTCTCCCCTCACCACAAATCAGATTCTTCTGAGGATTTCCCAATACTTTATCCTTTCCTCTGTGTAATTACCTTAACAAGCTCCAGCCGTTTTTATTCTCAGAAGGGATACTCCCTGATATACAGCTGCCTATCCCCTTCGTATGTGCAGGTCCTAAATGAGCTTTTTTCTCTGTCCCTCACCACAATCCAGATTCTTTTGGGGAGTTACCAGTAGAGTAACCATACCAGGAAGTACTTAATTTAATAAGCTACTGCTTTTCTTAACCTCAGTGGAGATATTTACTGATAAACAGCTACCTACCCAGTATGTTCATGTCGTTCCTAAATGAGCTTTTATCTCTCTCCCTTCACCACAAATCAGATTCTTCTGAGGAGTTCCCAATACGTTACCCTGTCCTCGATGTAATTACCTTAACATGTTCCAGCTGTTCTTATTCTCAGAAGGGATACTCCCTGATACACAGCTGTGTACCACATTCGTAAGTGCAGGTCCTAAATGAGCTTTTTTCTCTGTTCCCTCACCACAATCCAGATTCTTTTGGGGCGTTACCAGTACAGTAACCATTCCAGGAAGTACTTAATTTATTAAGCTACTGCTTTTCTTAATCTCAGTGGAGATATTTCCTGATAAACAGCTACATACCCAGTATGTTCAGGTCGTTCCTAAATGAGCTTTTATCTCTCTCCCCTCACCACAAATCAGATTCTTCTGAGGAGTTCCCATTACATTATCCTTTCCCCTGTGTAATTACCTTAACAAGCACCAGCTGTTCTTATTCTCAGAACGGGTACTCCCTGATATACTGCTGCCTACCTCCTGCGTAAGTGCACGTCCTAAATGAGCTTTTTTCTCTGTTCGCTCACCACAATCCAGATTCTTTTTGGGAGTTACCAGTACAGTAACCATACCAGGAAGTACTTATTTTATTAAGCTACTGCTTTTCTTACTCTCAGTGGAGATATTTACTGATAATCAGCTACCTACGCAGCATGTTCATGTCGTTCCTAAATGAGCATGTTCATGTCGTTCCTAAATGAGCTTTTATCTCTCTCCCCTCACTACAAATCAGATTTTTTTGAGGAGTTCCCAGTACATTATCCTTTCCCCTGTTTAATTACCTTAAGAAGATCCAGCTGTTTTTATTCTCAGAAGGGATACTCCCTGATATACAGCTGCCTACCCCCTTCGTAACTGCAGGTCCTAAATGAGCTTTTTTCTCTGTTCCCTCACCACAATCCAGATTCTTTTGGGGAGTTACCAGTACAGTCACCATACCAGGAAGTACTTCATTTATTAAGCTACTGCTTTTCTTAATCTCAGTGGAGATATTTACAGATAAACAGCTACATACGCAGCATGTTCATGTCGTTCCTAAATGAGGTTTTATCTCTCTCCCCTCGCCACAAATCTGATTCTTCTGAGGAGTTCCAAGTACATTATCCTTTCCCCTGTGTAATTACCTTAACCATCTCCAGCTGTTTTTATTCTCAGAAGGGATACTCCCTGATATACAGCTTTGTACCACCTTCGTAAGTGCAGGTCCTAAATGAGCTTTTTTCTCTGTTCCCTCACCACAATCCAGATTCTTTTGGGGAGTTACCAGTACAGTCACCATACCAGGAAGTACTTAGTTTATTAAGCTACTGCTTTTCTTAATCTCAGTGGAGATATTTCCTGATAAACAGCTACATACGCAGCATGTTCATGTCGTTCCTAAATGAGGTTTTATCTCTGTCCCCTCACCACAAATTAGATTCTTCTGAGGAGTTCCAAGTACATTATCCTTTCCCCTGTGTAATTACCTAAACAATCTCCAGCTGATTTTATTCTCAGAAGGGATACTCCCTGATATACAGGTGCCTACCCCCTCGTAAGTGCAGGTCCTAAATGAGCTTTTTTCTCTGTTCCCTAACCAAAATCCAGATTCTTTTGGGGAGTTACCAGTACAGTAACCATACCAGGAAGTACTTAATTCATTAAGCTACTGCTTTATTTAATCTCAGTGGAGATATTTACTGATAAACAGCTACCTACGCAGCATGTTCATGTCGTTCCTAAATGAGCTTTTATCTCTCTCCCTTCACCACAAATCAGATTCTTCTGAGGAGTTCCCAGTACATTATCCTTTCCCCTGTGTAATTACCTTAACATGCTCCAGCTGTTTTTTTCTAAGTAGGGATACTCCCTGATATACAGCTACCTACCCCCTTCGTAAGTGCAGGTCCTAAATAAGATTTTTTCCCTGTTCCCTCACCAAAATCCAGATTCTTTTGGGGAGTTACCAGTACAGTAACCATACCAGGAAGTACTTAATTTATTACGCTACTGCTTTTCTTAATCTCAGTGGAGATATTTACTGATAAACAACTACCTACGGAGCATGTTCATCTCATTCCTAAATGAGCTTTTATCTCTCACCCCTCACCACGAATCAGATTATTCTGAGGAGTTCCCAGTACATTATCCTTTCCCCTGTGTATTTACCTTAACAAGATCCTGCTGTTTTTATTCTCAGAAGGGATACTCCCTGATATACAGCTGCCTACCGCCTTCGTAACTGCAGGTCCTAAATGAGCTTTTTTCTCTGTTCTCTCACCACAATCCAGATTCTTTGGGGGTGATTCCACTACAGTAACCAAACCAGGAAGTACTTTATTTATTAGGATACTGCTTTTCTTAATCTCAGTGGAGATATTTACTGATAAACAGATACCTACGCAGCATGTTCATGTCGTTCTTAATGAGATTTTATCTCTCTCCCCTCACCACAAATCAGATTCTTCTGAGGAGTTCCCAGTACATTATCCTTTCCCCTGTGTAATTACCTTAACAAGCTGCACCAGTTTTTATTCTCAGAAGGGATACTCCCTGATATACAGCTGCCTACCCCCTTCGTAAGTGCAGGTCCTAAATGAGCATTTTTCTCTGTTCCCTCACCACAATCCAGATTCTTTTGGGGAGTTACCAGTACAGTAACCATACCATTAAATACTTATTTTATTAAGCTACTGCTTTTCTTAATCTCAGTGGAGATATTTACTGATAAACATCTACCTACGCAGCATGTTCCTGTCGTTCCTAAATGAGCTTTTATCTCTCTCCCCTCACCATAAATCAGATTCTTCTGAGGAGTTCCCAGTACATTATCCTTTCCCCTGTGTACTTACCTTAACAAGCTCCAGCTGTATTTATTCTCAGAAGGGATACTCCCTCATATACAGCTGCCTACCCCCTTCGTAAGTGCAGGTCCTAAATGAGCTTTTTTCTCTGTTCCCTCAGCACAGTCCAGATTCTTTTAGGGAGTTACCACTACAGTAACCATACCAGGAAGTACTTAATTTATTAAGCTACTGCTTTTCTTAATCTCAGTGGAGATATTTACTGAAAAACAGCTACCTACCCAGTATGTTCATGTCGTTCATAAATGAGCTTTTATATCTCTCCCGTCACCACAAATCAGATTCTTCTGAGGAGTTCCCAGTACATTAACCTTTCCTCGATGTTATTACCTTAACAAGCTCCAGCTGTATTTATTCTCAGAAGGGATATTCCCTGATATACAGCTGCCTACCCCCTTCGTATCTGCAGGTCCTAAATGAGCTTTTTTCTCTGTTCTCTCACCACAATCCAGATTCTTTTGGGGGTGATTCCACTACAGTAACCAAACCAGGAAGTACTTTATTTATTAGGCTACTGCTTTTCTTAATCTCAGTGGAGATATTTACTGATAAACAGCTACCTACACAGCATGTTCATGTCGTTCCTAAATGAGATTTTATCTCTCTCCCCTCACCACAAATCAGATTCTTCTGAGGAGTTCCCAGTACATTATCCTTTCCCCTGTGTAATTACCTTAACAAGCTGCACCAGTTTTTATTCTCAGAAGGGATACTCCCTGATATACAGCTGCCTACCCCCTTCGTAAGTGCAGGTCCTAAATGAGCATTTTTCTCTGTTCCCTCACCACAATCCAGATTCTTTTGGGGAGTTACCAGTACAGTAACCATACCATTAAATACTTATTTTATTAAGCTACTGCTTTTCTTAATCTCAGTGGAGATATTTACTGATAAACATCTACCTACGCAGCATGTTCATGTCGTTCCTAAATGAGCTTTTATCTCTCTCCCCTCACCATAAATCAGATTCTTCTGAGGAGTTCCCAGTACATTATCCTTTCCCCTGTGTACTTACCTTAACAAGCTCCAGCTGTATTTATTCTCAGAAGGGATACTCCCTGATATACAGCTGCCTACCCCCTTCGTAAGTGCAGGTCCTAAATGAGCTTTTTTCTCTGTTCCCTCACCACAGTCCAGATTCTTTTAGGGAGTTACCACTACAGTAACCATACCAGGAAGTACTTAATTTATTAAGCTACTGCTTTTCTTAATCTCAGTGGAGATATTTACTGAAAAACAGCTACCTACCCAGTATGTTCATGTCGTTCATAAATGAGCTTTTATATCTCTCCCGTCACCACAAATCAGATTCTTCTGAGGAGTTCCCAGTACATTAACCTTTACTCGATGTTATTACCTTAACAAGCTCCAGCTGTATTTATTCTCAGAAGGGATACTCCCTGATATACAGCTGCCTACCCCCTTCGTAACTGCAGGTCCTAAATCAGCTTTTTTCTCTGTTCCCTCACCACAATCCAGATTCTTTGGGGAGTTAACAGTACAGTAACCATACAAGGAAGAACTTAATTTATTAAGCTACTGCTTTTCTTAATCTCAGTGGAGATATTTACTGATAAACTGCTACGTACGCAGCATGTTCATGTCGTTCCTAAATGAGCTTTTATCTCTCTCTCCTCGGCACAAATCAGATTCTTCTGAGGAGTTCCCAGTACATTATCCTTTCCACTCTTTATTTACCTTAACAAGCTCCAGCTGTTTTTATTCTCAGACAGGATACTCCCTAATATACAGCTGCCTACCCCCTTCGTAAGTGCAGGTCCTAAATGAGCATATTCTCTGTTCCCTCACCACAATCCAGATTCTTTTGGGGAGTTACCAGTACAGTCACCATACCAGGAAGTACTTCATTTATTAAGCTACTGCTTTTCTTAATCTCAGTGGAGATACTTACAGATAAACAGCTACATACGCAGCATGTTAATGTCGTTCCTAAATGAGGTTTTATCTCTCTCCCCTCGCCACAAATCTGATTCTTCTGAGGAGTTCCAAGTACATTATCCTTTCCCCTGTGTAATTACCTTAACCATCTCCAGCTGTTTTTATTCTCAGAAGGGATACTCCCTGATATACTGCTTTGTACCACCTTCGTAAGTGCAGGTCCTAAATGAGCTTTTTTCTCTGTTCCCTCACCACAATCCAGATTCTTTTGGGGAGTTACCAGTACAGTCACCATACCAGGAAGTACTTAGTTTATTAAGCTACTGCTTTTCTTAATCTCAGTGGAGATATTTACTGATAAACAGCTACATACGCAGCATGTTCATGTCGTTCCTAAATGAGGTTTTATCTCTGTCCCCTCACCACAAATTAGATTCTTCTGAGGAGTTCCAAGTACATTATCCTTTCCCCTGTGTAATTACCTAAACAATCTCCAGCTGATTTTATTCTCAGAAGGGATACTCCCTGATATACAGGTGCCTACCCCCTCGTAAGTGCAGGTCTAAATGAGCTTTTTTCTCTGTTCCCTAACCAAAATCCAGATTCTTTTGGGGAGTTACCAGTACAGTAACCATACCAGGAAGTACTTAATTCATTAAGCTACTGCTTTATTTAATCTCAGTGGAGATATTTACTGATAAACAGCTACCTACGCAGCATGTTCATGTCGTTCCTAAATGAGCTTTTATCTCTCTCCCTTCACCACAAATCAGATTCTTCTGAGGAGTTCCCAGTACATTATCCTTTCCCCTGTGTAATTACCTTAACATGCTCCAGCTGTTTTTTTCTGAGTAGGGATACTCCCTGATATACAGCTACCTACCCCCTTCGTAAGTGCAGGTCCTAAATAAGCTTTTTTCCCTGTTCCCTCACCAAAATCCAGATTCTTTTGGGGAGTTACCAGTACAGTAACCATACCAGGAAGTACTTAATTTATTACGCTACTGCTTTTCTTAATCTCAGTGGAGATATTTACTGATAAACAGCTACCTACGCAGCATGTTCATCTCATTCCTAAATGAGCTTTTATCTCTCACCCCTCACCACGAATCAGATTATTCTGAGGAGTTCCCAGTACATTATCCTTTCCCCTGTGTATTTACCTTAACAAGATCCTGCTGTTTTTATTCTCAGAAGGGATACTCCCTGATATACAGCTGCCTACCGCCTTCGTAACTGCAGGTCCTAAATGAGCTTTTTTCTCTGTTCTCTCACCACAATCCAGATTCTTTGGGGGTGATTCCACTACAGTAACCAAACCAGGAAGTACTTTATTTATTAGGATACTGCTTTTCTTAATCTCAGTGGAGATATTTACTGATAAACAGATACCTACGCAGCATGTTCATGTCGTTCTTAATGAGATTTTATCTCTCTCCCCTCACCACAAATCAGATTCTTCTGAGGAGTTCCCAGTACATTATCCTTTCCCCTGTGTAATTACCTTATCAAGCTGCACCAGTTTTTATTCTCAGAAGGGATACTCCCTGATATACAGCTGCCTACCCCCTTCGTAAGTGCAGGTCCTAAATGAGCATTTTTCTCTGTTCCCTCACCACAATCCAGATTCTTTTGGGGAGTTACCAGTACAGTAACCATACCATTAAATACTTATTTTATTAAGCTACTGCTTTTCTTAATCTCAGTGGAGATATTTACTGATAAACATCTACCTACGCAGCATGTTCCTGTCGTTCCTAAATGAGCTTTTATCTCTCTCCCCTCACCATAAATCAGATTCTTCTGAGGAGTTCCCAGTACATTATCCTTTCCCCTGTGTACTTACCTTAACAAGCTCCAGCTGTATTTATTCTCAGAAGGGATACTCCCTCATATACAGCTGCCTACCCCCTTCGTAAGTGCAGGTCCTAAATGAGCTTTTTTCTCTGTTCCCTCAGCACAGTCCAGATTCTTTTAGGGAGTTACCACTACAGTAACCATACCAGGAAGTACTTAATTTATTAAGCTACTGCTTTTCTTAATCTCAGTGGAGATATTTACTGAAAACAGCTACCTACCCAGTATGTTCATGTCGTTCATAAATGAGCTTTTATATCTCTCCCGTCACCACAAATCAGATTCTTCTGAGGAGTTCCCAGTACATTAACCTTTCCTCGATGTTATTACCTTAACAAGCTCCAGCTGTATTTATTCTCAGAAGGGATATTCCCTGATATACAGCTGCCTACCCCCTTCGTATCTGCAGGTCCTAAATGAGCTTTTTTCTCTGTTCTCTCACCACAATCCAGATTCTTTTGGGGGTGATTCCACTACAGTAACCAAACCAGGAAGTACTTTATTTATTAGGCTACTGCTTTTCTTAATCTCAGTGGAGATATTTACTGATAAACAGCTACCTACACAGCATGTTCATGTCGTTCCTAAATGAGATTTTATCTCTCTCCCCTCACCACAAATCAGATTCTTCTGAGGAGTTCCCAGTACATTATCCTTTCCCCTGTGTAATTACCTTAACAAGCTGCACCAGTTTTTATTCTCAGAAGGGATACTCCCTGATATACAGCTGCCTACCCCCTTCGTAAGTGCAG
Organism: Perognathus longimembris pacificus; assembly: GCF_023159225.1. NCBI lineage: Eukaryota > Metazoa > Chordata > Mammalia > Rodentia > Heteromyidae > Perognathus > Perognathus longimembris. The sequence goes on along the minus strand of NW_025961671.1, from coordinate 14,661 downwards.
GTCCTAAATGAGCATTTTTCTCTGTTCCCTCACCACAATCCAGATTCTTTTGGGGAGTTACCAGTACAGTAACCATACCATTAAATACTTATTTTATTAAGCTACTGCTTTTCTTAATCTCAGTGGAGATATTTACTGATAAACATCTACCTACGCAGCATGTTCATGTCGTTCCTAAATGAGCTTTTATCTCTCTCCCCTCACCATAAATCAGATTCTTCTGAGGAGTTCCCAGTACATTATCCTTTCCCCTGTGTACTTACCTTAACAAGCTCCAGCTGTATTTATTCTCAGAAGGGATACTCCCTGATATACAGCTGCCTACCCCCTTCGTAAGTGCAGGTCCTAAATGAGCTTTTTTCTCTGTTCCCTCACCACAGTCCAGATTCTTTTAGGGAGTTACCACTACAGTAACCATACCAGGAAGTACTTAATTTATTAAGCTACTGCTTTTCTTAATCTCAGTGGAGATATTTACTGAAAAACAGCTACCTACCCAGTATGTTCATGTCGTTCATAAATGAGCTTTTATATCTCTCCCGTCACCACAAATCAGATTCTTCTGAGGAGTTCCCAGTACATTAACCTTTCCTCGATGTTATTACCTTAACAAGCTCCAGCTGTATTTATTCTCAGAAGGGATACTCCCTGATATACAGCTGCCTACCCCCTTCGTAACTGCAGGTCCTAAATCAGCTTTTTTCTCTGTTCCCTCACCACAATCCAGATTCTTTGGGGAGTTAACAGTACAGTAACCATACAAGGAAGAACTTAATTTATTAAGCTACTGCTTTTCTTAATCTCAGTGGAGATATTTACTGATAAACTGCTACGTACGCAGCATGTTCATGTCGTTCCTAAATGAGCTTTTATCTCTCTCTCCTCGGCACAAATCAGATTCTTCTGAGGAGTTCCCAGTACATTATCCTTTCCACTCTTTATTTACCTTAACAAGCTCCAGCTGTTTTTATTCTCAGACAGGATACTCCCTAATATACAGCTGCCTACCCCCTTCGTAAGTGCAGGTCCTAAATGAGCATATTCTCTGTTCCCTCACCACAATCCAGATTCTTTTGGGGAGTTACCAGTACAGTCACCATACCAGGAAGTACTTCATTTATTAAGCTACTGCTTTTCTTAATCTCAGTGGAGATACTTACAGATAAACAGCTACATACGCAGCATGTTAATGTCGTTCCTAAATGAGGTTTTATCTCTCTCCCCTCGCCACAAATCTGATTCTTCTGAGGAGTTCCAAGTACATTATCCTTTCCCCTGTGTAATTACCTTAACCATCTCCAGCTGTTTTTATTCTCAGAAGGGATACTCCCTGATATACTGCTTTGTACCACCTTCGTAAGTGCAGGTCCTAAATGAGCTTTTTTCTCTGTTCCCTCACCACAATCCAGATTCTTTTGGGGAGTTACCAGTACAGTCACCATACCAGGAAGTACTTAGTTTATTAAGCTACTGCTTTTCTTAATCTCAGTGGAGATATTTACTGATAAACAGCTACATACGCAGCATGTTCATGTCGTTCCTAAATGAGGTTTTATCTCTGTCCCCTCACCACAAATTAGATTCTTCTGAGGAGTTCCAAGTACATTATCCTTTCCCCTGTGTAATTACCTAAACAATCTCCAGCTGATTTTATTCTCAGAAGGGATACTCCCTGATATACAGGTGCCTACCCCCTCGTAAGTGCAGGTCTAAATGAGCTTTTTTCTCTGTTCCCTAACCAAAATCCAGATTCTTTTGGGGAGTTACCAGTACAGTAACCATACCAGGAAGTACTTAATTCATTAAGCTACTGCTTTATTTAATCTCAGTGGAGATATTTACTGATAAACAGCTACCTACGCAGCATGTTCATGTCGTTCCTAAATGAGCTTTTATCTCTCTCCCTTCACCACAAATCAGATTCTTCTGAGGAGTTCCCAGTACATTATCCTTTCCCCTGTGTAATTACCTTAACATGCTCCAGCTGTTTTTTTCTGAGTAGGGATACTCCCTGATATACAGCTACCTACCCCCTTCGTAAGTGCAGGTCCTAAATAAGCTTTTTTCCCTGTTCCCTCACCAAAATCCAGATTCTTTTGGGGAGTTACCAGTACAGTAACCATACCAGGAAGTACTTAATTTATTACGCTACTGCTTTTCTTAATCTCAGTGGAGATATTTACTGATAAACAGCTACCTACGCAGCATGTTCATCTCATTCCTAAATGAGCTTTTATCTCTCACCCCTCACCACGAATCAGATTATTCTGAGGAGTTCCCAGTACATTATCCTTTCCCCTGTGTATTTACCTTAACAAGATCCTGCTGTTTTTATTCTCAGAAGGGATACTCCCTGATATACAGCTGCCTACCGCCTTCGTAACTGCAGGTCCTAAATGAGCTTTTTTCTCTGTTCTCTCACCACAATCCAGATTCTTTGGGGGTGATTCCACTACAGTAACCAAACCAGGAAGTACTTTATTTATTAGGATACTGCTTTTCTTAATCTCAGTGGAGATATTTACTGATAAACAGATACCTAGGCAGCATGTTCATGTCGTTCTTAATGAGATTTTATCTCTCTCCCCTCACCACAAATCAGATTCTTCTGAGGAGTTCCCAGTACATTATCCTTTCCCCTGTGTAATTACCTTAACAAGCTGCACCAGTTTTTATTCTCAGAAGGGATACTCCCTGATATACAGCTGCCTACCCCCTTCGTAAGTGCAGGTCCTAAATGAGCATTTTTCTCTGTTCCCTCACCACAATCCAGATTCTTTTGGGGAGTTACCAGTACAGTAACCATACCATTAAATACTTATTTTATTAAGCTACTGCTTTTCTTAATCTCAGTGGAGATATTTACTGATAAACATCTACCTACGCAGCATGTTTATGTCGTTCCTAAATGAGCTTTTATCTCTCTCCCCTCACCATAAATCAGATTCTTCTGAGGAGTTCCCAGTACATTATCCTTTCCCCTGTGTACTTACCTTAACAAGCTCCAGCTGTATTTATTCTCAGAAGGGATACTCCCTCATATACAGCTGCCTACCCCCTTCATAAGTGCAGGTCCTAAATGAGCTTTTTTCTCTGTTCCCTCAGCACAGTCCAGATTCTTTTAGGGAGTTACCACTACAGTAACCATACCAGGAAGTACTTAATTTATTAAGCTACTGCTTTTCTTAATCTCAGTGGAGATATTTACTGAAAAACAGCTACCTACCCAGTATGTTCATGTCGTTCATAAATGAGCTTTTATATCTCTCCCGTCACCACAAATCAGATTCTTCTGAGGAGTTCCCAGTACATTAACCTTTCCTCGATGTTATTACCTTAACAAGCTACAGCTGTATTTATTCTCAGAAGGGATATTCCCTGATATACAGCTGCCTACCCCCTTCGTAACTGCAGGTCCTAAATGAGCTTTTTTCTCTGTTCTCTCACCACAATCCAGATTCTTTTGGGGGTGATTCCACTACAGTAACCAAACCAGGAAGTACTTTATTTATTAGGCTACTGCTTTTCTTAATCTCAGTGGAGATATTTACTGATAAACAGCTACCTACACAGCATGTTCATGTCGTTCCTAAATGAGATTTTATCTCTCTCCCCTCACCACAAATCAGATTCTTCTGAGGAGTTCCCAGTAAATTATCCTTTCCCCTGTGTAATTACCTTAACAAGCTGCAACAGTTTTTATTCTCAGAAGGGATACTCCCTGATATACAGCTGCCTACCCCCTTCGTAAGTGCAGGTCCTAAATGAGCATTTTTCTCTGTTCCCTCACCACAATCCAGATTCTTTTGGGGAGTTACCAGTACAGTAACCATACCATTAAATACTTATTTTATTAAGCTACTGCTTTTCTTAATCTCAGTGGAGATATTTACTGATAAACATCTACCTACGCAGCATGTTCATGTCGTTCCTAAATGAGCTTTTATCTCTCTCCCCTCACCATAAATCAGATTCTTCTGAGGAGTTTCCAGTACATTATCCTTTCCCCTGTGTATTTACCTTAACAAGCTCCAGCTGTATTTATTCTCAGAAGGGATACTCCCTGATATACAGCTGCCTACCCCCTTCGTAAGTGCAGGTCCTAAATGAGCTTTTTTCTCTGTTCCCTCACCACAGTCCAGATTCTTTTAGGGAGTTACCACTACAGTAACCATACCAGGAAGTACTTAATTTATTAAGCTACTGCTTTTCTTAATCTCAGTGGAGATATTTACTGATAAACTGCTACGTACGCAGCATGTTCATGTCGTTCCTAAATGAGCTTTTATCTCTCTCTCCTCGGCACAAATCAGATTCTTCTGAGGAGTTCCCAGTACATTATCCTTTCCACTCTTTATTTACCTTAACAAGCTCCAGCTGTTTTTATTCTCAGACAGGATACTCCCTAATATACAGCTGCCTACCCCCTTCGTAAGTGCAGGTCCTAAATGAGCATTTTCTCTGTTCCCTCACCACAATCCAGATTCTTTTGGGGAGTTACCAGTACAGTCACCATACCAGGAAGTACTTCATTTATTAAGCTACTGCTTTTCTTAATCTCAGTGGAGATACTTACAGATAAACAGCTACATACGCAGCATGTTAATGTCGTTCCTAAATGAGGTTTTATCTCTCTCCCCTCGCCACAAATCTGATTCTTCTGAGGAGTTCCAAGTACATTATCCTTTCCCCTGTGTAATTACCTTAACCATCTCCAGCTGTTTTTATTCTCAGAAGGGATACTCCCTGATATACTGCTTTGTACCACCTTCGTAAGTGCAGGTCCTAAATGAGCTTTTTTCTCTGTTCCCTCACCACAATCCAGATTCTTTTGGGGAGTTACCAGTACAGTCACCATACCAGGAAGTACTTAGTTTATTAAGCTACTGCTTTTCTTAATCTCAGTGGAGATATTTACTGATAAACAGCTACATACGCAGCATGTTCATGTCGTTCCTAAATGAGGTTTTATCTCTGTCCCCTCACCACAAATCAGATTCTTCTGAGGAGTTCCAAGTACATTATCCTTTCCCCTGTGTAATTACCTAAACAATCTCCAGCTGATTTCATTCTCAGAAGGGATACTCCCTGATATACAGGTGCCAACCCCCTCATAAGTGCAGGTCCTAAATGAGCTTTTTTCTCTGTTCCCTAACCAAAATCCAGATTCTTTTGGGGAGTTACCAGTACAGTAACCATACCAGGAAGTACTTAATTCATTAAGCTACTGCTTTTCTTAATCTCAGTGGAGATATTTACTGACAAACAGCTACCTACGCAGCATGTTCATGTCGTTCCTAAATGAGCTTTTATCTCTCTCCCTTCACCACGAATCAGATTATTCTGAGGAGTTCCCAGTACATTATCCTTTCCCCTGTGTAATTACCTTAACATGCTCCAGCTGTTTTTATTCTGAGTAGGGATACTCCCTGATATACAGCTACCTACCCCCTTCGTAAGTGCAGGTACTAAATGAGCTTTTTTCCCTGTTCCCTCACCAAAATCCAGATTCTTTTGGGGAGTTACCAGTACAGTAACCATACCAGCAAGTACTTAATTTATTACGCTACTGCTTTTCTTAATCTCAGTGGAGATATTTACTGATAAACAGCTACCTACGCAGCATGTTCATCTCATTCCTAAATGAGCTTTTATCTCTCACCCCTCACCACGAATCAGATTATTCTGAGGAGTTCCCAGTACATTATCCTTTCCCCTGTGTATTTTTTTTTCTCAAATTTTTATTATCAAACTGACGTACAGAGAGGTTACAGTGTCATACGTTGGGCATTGGATACATTTCTTGTACTGTTTGTTGCCTTGTCCCTCATACCCCCCTCCCTCCCCCCTTTCCCTCTCCCCCCCCAGTTGTTCAGTTCACTTACAGCAAACAGTTTTACAAGTATTGCTTTTGTAGTTATTTCTCTTTTTTTACCCTGTGTCTCTCGAATTTGGTATTCCCTTTGAATTTCCTACTTCCAATACCAGTAAACACGGTTTCCAATATACTCAGATAAGATTACAGAGATAGTGTAGGTACAAACATAGGAAGGTGATACAAAACATCATCAATAATAGAAACTACACATACACATAGGACGTTGAAAGTAGTTATAACTGTGATATATCACTTGTTTCCATATCATGGAGTTCATTTCACTTAGCATCATCTTATGTGATCATAAGGGTATAGCTATTGGGCCTTGTGATGCTCTGCTATGGCTTGCCTAAACCTGTACTAATTATTCCCAATAAGGGAGGCCATAGAGTCCATGTTTCTTTGGGTCTGGCTCACTTCACTTAGTATAACTTTTTCCAAGTCCTTCCATTTCCTTACAAATGGAACAATGTCATTCTTTCTGATAGAGGCATAAAATTCCATTGTGTAAATGTACCACATTTTCCTGATCCATTCATCTATGGAGGGGCATCTGGGTTGGTTCCAGCTTCTCGCTATGACAAACTGTGCTGCGATGAACATTGTTGTGCTGGTGGCATTACTGTGATTTTGTTTGTGGTCTTTTGGATAGATACCCAACAGTGGGGCTGCTGGGTCATAGGGGAGTTCTATATTGAGCCTTCTGAGGAATCTCCATACTGCTTGCCAGAGTGGCTGAACCAGTTTACATTCCCACCAACAATGAAGTAGGGTTCCCTTTTGGCCACATCCCCTCCAACAATTGTTATTATTAGTTTTCTTGATATATGACATTCTTGCTGGGGTGAGATGGAATCTCAATGTTGTTTTGATTTGCATTTCCTTTATGGCCAGTGATGTAGAGCATTTTTTCATATGTCTATTGGCCATTCTCATTTCCTCATCAGAGAAGTTTCTTTGTAAGTCTTTAGCCCACTTGATGAGGGGGCTATTTGTTCTTTGCAGTTTTGTTTTGGAAGAAGGTAATTTTTTTAGTTCTGCATATATTTTAGAGATGAGGCCTTTGTCTGTTGAATGTCCGGTAAAGATTTTCTCCCAGTCTGTGGGCTTTCTGTTTATCTTGAGAGCTATGTCCTTTGCCGTGCAGAAGCTCTGAAGTTTGATGCAGTCCCATTTGTCCAACCTTTCTTTGATTTGTAGCATTTCAGGGTCTTTGTTAAGGAAGTTCTGTCCTGTGCCAAGGAGCCCAAGTGTTTCTCCTACTCCTTCCTTTAGTGTCTTCAGGGTGCCTGTTTTGATTTCAAGGTCTTTAATCCATTTGGAATTGATTTTGGTGCAGGGTGATATATAAGGATCTAGTTTTAGTTTGTTGCATGTGTTGAGCCAGTTTTGCCAGCACCACTTGTTAAAGAGGCTATCTTTCTTCCATACTATTGTTTTAGCTCCTTTATCAAAGATTAAGTAGGCATAGTTCTGTGGGTTTAATTCTGGGTTTTCAATTCTGTTCCATTGGTCTTCAGGTCTGTTCCGGTGCCAATACCAAGCTGTTTTTATTACTATAGCTTTATAATACAGCTTGAAGTTGGGTATTGTAATTCCTCCAGCACTGTTCTTTCTGCTTAGGAGTGTTTTTGCTATTCTAGGTCTTTTATTATTCCATATGAATTTCTGGATTGCTTCCTCTATTTCATTAAAGAATGGTGTTGGGATATTAATGGGTATTGCATTGAATTTGTAGATAGCCTTTGGCAATATTGCCATTTTGATTATATTAATCCTCCCAATCCAGGAGCATGGGAGGTTTTTCCATTTTCTTAGTTCTGACTTAATTTCATTTTTCAAGCTTTTAAAGTTCTCTTCAAAGAGGTCTTTCACTTCTTTGGTTAAGGTTATTCCTAGGTATTTTATGTTTTTGGGGGCTATTGCAAAAGGAGTTGCTTTCCTGATTTCAGCCTCGGTCTTCGGGTTGTTAGCATAGAGAAAGGCCGTTGATTTTTGAAGGTTTATTTTATATCCTGCAACTTTGCCAAAGTTTTGTATCAGCTCTAGTAGCTTGGGGGTAGAGTCTATGGGATTCTTTAGGTATAGGATCATGTCATCTGCGAAGAGAGAAAGTTTAACTTCATCTTTTCCTATTTGGATCCCCTTTATATTCTCTTCTTGCCTAATTGCTCTGGCTAGGAATTCTAGTACTATGTTGAAGAGCAGGGGAGAGAGTGGACATCCCTGCCTTGTTCCTGATTTTAAAGGGAATGGCTTTAGTTTTTCACCATTTAGACTTATGCTTGCTGTTGGTTTGTCATAAACTGCCTTGATTATATTCAGGAATGTTCCCTGGAATCCCAGTTTTTCCAGGGCTTTTAGCATAAATGGGTGCTGGATTTTATCGAACGCTTTTTCCGCATCCAGCGATAAAACCATGTGGTTCTTTACCTTGCTCTGGTTGATGTGGTGGATTACATTAATTGACTTGCGTATATTAAACCAGCTTTGCATCCCTGGGATGAATCCAGTTTGATCGTGGTGTATGATTTTTTTGATGACCTGTTGAAGTCGATTGGCCAGAATTTTGTTGAGAATTTTTGCATCTATGTTCATCAGGGAGATTGGTCTGTAGTCCTCTTTCCGTGATGAGTCTCTGCCTGGTTTTGGGATGAGGGTTATACTGGCTTCATAAAATGAGTCTGGCAGTGAACGTTCTCTTTCAATTTCATTGAAGAGTTTGAGAAATATTGGAGTGAGTTCTGTTTTGAAGGCCTTGTAGAATTCTGCGGTGAATCCATCTGGACCTGGGCTTTTCTTGGATGGGAGATCATTTATTGCTGTGTCTATTTCAATACTGGATATGGGTCTGTTTAGAAGGTTTAAGTCTTCATAGTTGAGTTTGGGGGTATCAATTTTTTCTAGGAAATCATCCATTTCTTCCAAGTTCTCGAATTTGTTGGCATAAAGGTTTGCAAAATAGTCCCTTATTATTTTCTGAATTTCGGTTATTTCTGTGGTGATGCTACCTGTTTCATCTCTTATCTTGTTTATTTGAGTGTGCTGCCTTCGTTCTTTGGTCAGGTTTGCCAGGGGTCTGTCTATCTTGTTGAGTTTTTCAAAGAACCAACTCTTTGTTTTGTTGACTCTTTCGATGGTTTTTTTCGTCTCTAATTGATTTAATTCTGATTTGATTTTAATTATTTGCTTCCGTCTATTGACTTGGGGTTTGGCTTGCTGTTCTCTCTCCAGAAAATTAAGGTGCTTCCTTAAATTACTGAGTTGCTGTTTCTCCAGTTTGTTGATGTATGTACTCAGAGATATAAATTTTCCTCTGAGTACTGCCTTTGCTGTGTCCCAAATGAGCTGGTACTTTGTGCCCTCAACTTGGTTGAAGTCCATAAACATTTGAATTTCTGTTTTAATTTCTTCAATGATCCACTGATGGTTCAGCAGTGTGTTCTTTAGTCTCCATGAATTGTGGGATTTTCTGTGGTGGCTGAATGAGTTGAGCTCTAATTTTATTCCATTGTGGTCTGAAAGAATGCAGGGAATGATTTTGATACTTCTGAATTTGTACAGCTTTTCTTTGTGCCCTAAGATGTGATCTATTTTGGAGAATGTTCCGTGTGCTGACGAAAAGAATGTGTATTCTGTCCTTGCTGGGTGGAATATTCTGTAGATGTCGATTAAGTCTAGTTGGTCTATGCAATTGTTTAGTTCTGTGGTTTCTTTGTTCAGTTTTTGGCGTGTTGATCTGTCCAGAGGTGATAGTGGAGTGTTAAAGTCCCCCACTATCATTGTGTTTGGGTCTATGAATGTTTTTAGAGCCAGTAGTGTTTGTTTGATGAAGTTGGGTGCTCCTGCATTTGGCGTGTAGATATTTAGGATGGTTATTTCTTCCTGTTGGAGAGATCCTTTTACTAGTATGTAGTAACCTTCTTTGTCTCTTCTTACCTTTTTTAATTTGAAGTCAATTTTGTCTGATACTAGGATTGCAACTCCAGCCTGCTTATGGGGGCCATTTGCTTGATAGATTTGTTTCCAGCCTTTCACTTTTAGAAGATGTTTACTTTTGCTGGATAGATGTGTCTCTTGGAGGCAGCAGAAAGATGGATCTTGATTTTTGATCCAACTTATGAGCCTATGTCGTTTGATTGGAGAATTAAGTCCATTAATGTTGACAGTTAGGATTGAGAGGTGATCGTTTGTTCCTTTCATTATCACTGTCTTGTTTAAAGCTGTGTCTTCCCATTTCTTGATCTAGTGTTTACTAATTAGGGTTCATTTCTCTGTCTGTGTTGGGATCCTGATTATTTTCCCTGTATAGTACATCTTTAAGGATTTTGTGTAAAGCTGGTTTGGTGGAGATATATTGTTTCAGTTTTTCCTTATTGTGGAAGACTTTTATTTGACCTTCGGCTATGAAGGAGAGTTTGGCGGGGTACAGAATTCTTGGTTGGTAGTTATTTTTATTTAGAGTTTGGTATACTTCATTCCAGGCTCTCCTTGCTTTCATGGTCTCTGCTGAGAAGTCTGGGGTAATTCTGATTGCTTTTCCTTTATATGTGATTGTTTTCTTTGCCCTAACAGCTTTGAGTATTTTTTCCTTGCACTCTGCTGAAGCTGTTTTGATCACAATGTGTCGGTGGGAAGTCCTATTCTGGTCTGGTCGATTTGGGGTTCTAAATGCTTCTTGTATCTGTATAGGCCTTTCCTTCTGGATATTTGGGAAGTTCTCAGCTAATATTCTGTTAAATAGGTTGCCTATCCCATTAACCTCTTTCTCCAAGTTTTCCTCAATACCTATTATCCTTAAATTGGGCTTCCTGATTGTGTCTTGAATCTCCTGTAGCGATCTGTTTTGTTGCTTGGACTGGATTTGTATTGATTTTTGATCTTTCTCCATAGAATCTAAGGAATCTTCAGCTCCTGAGATTCGATCCTCTGCTTCAGTTAGTCGGGACTGTAGGCTAACTACTTGATTTCGAATCTCTTTTCCTTCTGACTGGTCTTTCCTGATGTTTTCCATGTCATTTCTTAGGTCCTGTATGGACTTCTTTACTTCATTAACTTCATTACTTTGGTTTTGAGTGTTGTCTCTCAAATCTTTAAGTTGGGTAGCTATCTTTTCATTTGACTCTTGAAGCTCACTTATCTTTCTATTTGTGGATGCCATGAAATTCTCCATTAATTTTTGCTTTGCCTCCTCACGCTCTAACATAATTGACTGAAGAGATTCAAACTTTTCATTTATCATGTTTATCAGTAAACTTTGTAGAGCATTTTGGGGGTTTTCTTCTATGTTTTTGATTGACTGCTCTGCTTCCTGCTTGTTTTGGGTGGGGGATAAGACTTCATTATTTGCCATCTTTCTTGTGTTTCTTCTGCCCATTTGAATTGGGAATGCCAGTCTACCAGCACCTGTGAGCACTGTTTAAGACCCAAAGCAGCCCTTACCAAGCACTGTTGTGTAAATCTTACAATTTCACAATTATAAACAGATAACTTGTATACCTGTCTATAAAGTTAGATTTGGTGTTCCTAAAGAATACAATTTCAATATAACATCTGATCCTGGGCCCTGTATTCAGTAGTTACTTATTTACTGTTACAACCTTATACGCAATTCTTATTTTTATATTAAGTTCTATTAGGACTGGCTTTCTCTATGAACCCCTTTGATTCACTCGTATTAAGCTGGGATATCCTCTATCCAATAACCAGGAGTCAATGGAACCTGGAGGTCCAGGCAGTAAGTCCGGAGGGTAAGTTGGAGGTAGTAAAGAGAATAGAGTAAAGTGTATTGGGGGGGGGTGGTGATTTTGGTTTAGTTTCAGTGACGTGGAAATGTGGAGAAGAGTAGAATCAGTAGAAAGAACATTCATAAAATGACAGACACTGGAGAGTTAGCAGAAAAGGGTGTAGGTGTTATTTATAGGAAGGTGATTTTTATAGGAAGAGGACGCAACGAGAGAAATGAAGTAAAAAAAACTGGAAGACAGATACACAAAACAGAGAAAAATTATTTAACACGGAAGTATAAGTAAATAAAAAGGAAAATAACAGAAAAGGAACAAACCTAGCAAATAAACAAACACAAAAAAAAACTTGATAAAACAAACCAGTAAAAATGGAAAACAAACAAACAAAAAAAAACAAAAAAAAAACAGCCAATGATGTTTCAGGTGTGAAAAAATTAAAAAGAGAATTTAAAAGAAAAGTTAAAAAAAAAATGTTTGAAAAGAAAAAGAAACCAGTCTCTCGTTTCCCTGCAATGGACTGCAGTCTATTTTCCTGATTGGCTGGTTTGACTTGATTTTAGTTGGCAAGGGGTGGTTCTGTTCTGACTTTCTCCCCTGTTGGTGCAATCGTGGGTCTCTGAGGTTCGCACAGCTTGCAGGCAGGCCTTGGGCGTCCTCTGTCGATGGGGACGTGGGCAGTCACAGGAACTGTGGCTCCTCTGTCTGCTGTGGGGCCGCTGCCTTTGATGCCTGGACTTGACTAGACTGTGAACTCAGCAGAGCGTGGCGCCTCTAGCCTGTTTTGCTCCACTAAGAGTTGCTTGCCTGAGCGAGGCGGCCTCCTTGGCATAGGTAGCTATGGAATGCAGCTCCGTTTTGGGCTGGGAATTAGTTTCCTCTGTGACGGGACCGTTTAGCTGTCCCCGGAACTGTTTGTTCCTCCGTCTGTTGTTTCCGCGCCCCTGGTAGCTGCTCGCAGCTTTTGCTTTAAGTTTAGAAGTTCCGGCGGGCAGGGCGGGGCTTCTCTGGCTAGGCCCCGGACTCGGCTCCCACCAGGGCAGGGGGTGTTCTTCTGGGAGGAGCTGGTTCTCACTGATTCCGTCCCTCCTGCCCTTTTCAAAGATGGCTTTTTTGACTTCGCTTTCCCCAGGCCCGCTTCAGTTCCAGTCTGGTCTGACCCTATGCCAGTGGCAAAGATGGCGCTTTGCTCTGGCGGTGGGGACAGGGATCCCTTCCAGAAGCTGGACTGTGGGCACAAGCGAGAGTAATTTTAATTTTTTTTTTTTTTTTTTGCGGGGTACTCACGCTGTCTCTGCGATGTCAGGTCCTCCGTGCTCGGCTGCCGTCTGGAGTATTTCTCGCTTTAGCTGCGCGGAGTGCTGGGGGCTGTGCCCGGCACTGTGCCGGAGCCGGCTCTGGCGCGGCGGCGGGACGCCGCCCAGAGCTCAAAACTGTGTTTTCAGACCAGCAAAGTCGATTTTTCCTTCCTGTAGAGAATCCCTGTACTGTTAGAACTTACTTTGGCTGTCTATCTCGGAGAAACAGTTTCTATGAGGTGAGAAAACTACGGTATCGGAGGGAGCTCTGCAGGGCACAGCCGCTCCTCCGCCGTCTTCCGTCTCTCTCCTCCCCTGTGTATTTACCTTAACAAGATCCTGCTGTTTTTATTCTCAGAACGGATACTCCCTGATATACAGCTGTGTACCACATTCGTAAGTGCAGGTCCTAAATGAGCTTTTTTCTCTGTTCCCTCACCACAATCCAGATTCTTTTGGGGCGTTACCAGTACAGTAACCATTCCAGGAAGTACTCAATTTTTTAAGCTACTGCTTTTCTTAATCTCAGTGGAGATATTTCCTGATAAACAGCTACCTACCCAGTATGTTCAGGTCGTTCCTAAATGAGCTTTTATCTCTCTCCCCTCACCACAAATCAGATTCTTCTGAGGAGTTCCCAGTACATTATCCTTTCCCCTGTGTAATTACCTTAACAAGCACCAGCTGTTCTTATTCTCAGAAGGGTACTCCCTGATATACTGCTGCCTACCTCCTGCGTAAGTGCACGTCCTAAATTAGCTTTTTTCTCTGTTCGCTCACCACAATCCAGATTCTTTTTGGGAGTTACCAGTACAGTAACCATACCAGGAAGTACTTATTTTATTAAGCTACTGCTTTTCTTACTCTCAGTGGAGATATTTACTGATAATCAGCTACCTACGCAGCATGTTCATGTCGTTCCTAAATGAGCTTTTATCTCTCTCCCCTCACTACAAATCAGATTTTTATGAGGAGTTCCCAGTACATTATCCTTTCCCCTGTTTAATTACCTTAAGAAGATCCAGCTGTTTTTTATTCTCAGAAGGATACTCCCTGATATACAGCTGCCTACCCCCTTCGTAACTGCAGGTCCTAAATGAGCTTTTTTCTCTGTTCCCTCACCACAATCCAGATTCTTTTGGGGAGTTACCAGTACAGTCACCATACCAGGAAGTACTTCATTTATTAAGCTACTGCTTTTCTTAATCTCAGTGGAGATATTTTACAGATAAACAGCTACATACGCAGCATGTTCATGTCGTTCCTAAATGAGGTTTTATCTCTCTCCCCTCGCCACGAATCTGATTCTTCTGAGGAGTTCCAAGTACATTATCCTTTCCCCTGTGTAATTACCTTAACCATCTCCAGCTGTTTTTATTCTCAGAAGGGATACTCCCTGATATACAGCTTTGTACCACCTTCGTAAGTGCAGGTCCTAAATGAGCTTTTTTCTCTGTTCCCTTACCACAATCCAGATTCTTTTGGGGAGTTACCAGTACAGTCACCATACCAGGAAGTACTTAGTTTATTAAGCTACTGCTTTTATTAATCTCAGTTGGAGATATTTACTGATAAACAGGTACCTACGCAGCATGTTCATGTCGTTACTAAATGAGGTTTTTATCTCTGTCCCCTCACCACAAATCAGATTCTTCTGAGGAGTTCCCAGTACATTAAACTTTCCTCAATGTAATTACCTTTACAAGCTCCAGCTGCACTTATTATCAGAAGGGATACTCCC
>NW_025961670.1:0-28121 GCF_023159225.1 Perognathus longimembris pacificus | reverse complement strand
AAAACAAAAACAGACCCAATAAAAAGAACCTTCAAAATGGGAACCAGAGGCTGGACAAATCCAGCCCCTGCCTCATGAGACTTCTTCCAGGCTTCATTCAAGGACTGCCATCTAACACCAAGGGACCCTGCTGCTCTCCGTCTTCAGGAGGGGCCACGTTTCTGCCTTTTACCCCTAATGTCGACGCCCTTTACCAGCAGGAAGCAGCCAGAGAGTCGTCGTCCTTTTCCATAGCTATTAAAAGGCTGGAAGATTAGGTCCCTCCTGGAGGCTCCAAGCAGATGCCCCCCACCTCATTAAGTCTCCACACAGTTACTGGGTAACCAGCAAGCCTGGAGGCAGGTACCTTCCCCTTCCTAAAGTCACATCCTAATCCATCTGACCCAATCCCCTGCCCTAGATTAGGCAGGGCTGGATGAGGGTCAACTGGTCTCTCCCTTTTCTCCCTTCTCTCCGGCCATGGATCATCACCACCACAGGGCAGCAGTTCGGTAATAAACTTTCCTCTCCTGCTTTAAAATAAATGTAAAAAAGGGAAACAGAGCTGTGGCTCAAGTGATATAGCATTGGCCTGAAGCTGACAAAGCTTAGGACAGTGGTCTTGAGTTCAAGCATAGCACCCCCTCCCCACCCGAATGCTTCTAATTATGAAGATACGTATATATATATATATATATATATATATATATATATATATATATATATATTTTTTTTTTTTTTCTTTATCGAGAGTTAGTACCTACATAAATTTGACAATATACATTTTAAACTTCCCAGTGATAAACATCATCATTCTAGTGGAGAGGGGAGAAGATGGGGAGGGGGAATGAGGGAGGTAACAGTGCAAGGGGGAGGGGGAGGGGGGAATAATGGAGGTAACAGTAAAAGGGGTAGTGGGAGGTGGAGGGGGAGGGGAATGATGGAGGGAACAACAGTAGAAGTGGGAGGGGAGGGGGGAGGGCAGGGTAAGCTGAATGATGGGAGGTAACAGTACAAATGGGAGGGGTAGGGGGAATGATGGAGGGAACAAAGAGTACAATGGGGAGAGGAGGGGTATGATGTAGGTAAAATACAGTACAAGGGGGGAAGGGGAGGGGGCAGGGCAAGGTGGAAAGATGGAAGTATGAAACAGTCCAAGTGGAGAGGGGGAGGGGATGGGGGAATGATAGAGTTAACAAACAGTAGCAGGGCGGAATGGAGAGGGAGGGGGAGGGGGAATGATGGAGGTAACAGTACAAGTGGAGCTGGAAGAGGAGGGGGGAATGATGGACATAACAAACAGTACAAGTGGGGACAGGAGGGGGGGAATTATGGAGGTAACAACAGTACAAGGGAGAGGTGGTGGGGGAGGGGGGAATGATGGAGGTAACAAACAGTACAGGGGGAGGGGGAGTGCGAATAATGGAAATAAGAAACAGCCAGAGGGGGAGGGGGATGATGGAGGTAACAAACAGTACAGGGGGGAGGGGCAATAATGGGGATGAGAAAAAGCACGAGGGGGGAGGGGGAAGTGGGAGGGGGAATGATGGAGGTAACAAGCAGTACAATGGGGGAGAGGGAGTGGAAAGGGAGGAGGAGGGGGGAATGATGGAGGTAACAAACAGTACAAGGGGGGGAAGGGGAGTGGGGAGGGAGGGGGAGGGGGAATGATGGAGGTAACAAACAGTACAAGAAAAGTACCCAAGTCCTAATGTACAAAACTGAAACCTCTCTGTTCATCACTTTGACAATAAATAAGGGGGAAAAAATAATGTGACAGTAACAAATGCTGGGGGTGGGGGATATGGCCAAAGGGAACTGTTCTACAGTTAGTGGGAATGTAAATTTGTTCAACTATTCTGAAAGCAGTATAACGGTTCCTCAAGACACTGAAAATAGAAATTTCCTATGACCCAGCAATTCCAGTCCTGGGCATTTATCCAATTAACCCCAAACCACACTAAGGCTAACAGCACCACATGTTCATTGCAGCATTGTTTAGCATATCCAAGATATAGAATCACCCAGATGCCCCTCAAGAAAATTAATGGATCAATAAAATGTGGTATATGTACACAATGGAATTCTATGCTTTCATCAGAAAGAATGATATTGCTCTAATCATAAGGAAATGGAAATAGTTAGAAAAAAGTAGAAAAAAAATTACACTAAGAAAGCCCTACCCAAAGAAACATAAACCGTATGTTCTCCCTTATTGGTAATAATTAGTATATGTCTAGGATAGACCTAGCAGATGATCACAATAGCTCAATAGCTATATACAGATGATTACATAAGATGATGCTAAGAGAAATGGTCTCCAAAATATGGAAATAAGTGGTTTATCATTATGTGGTTAGTTTCACCGTACTGTGTGATTTTTTTCTTTTTTCTTCTGTTCATGTTCCCTATGACTTAGCCCCTGTAGTCACTGCTGATTCTGGTACCATGGTTATTTTATATATGCCTGTCTGAATTAGGGAAGGGAAGGGGAGCATAAAAATGGTGAGATAAAGTGTAAAATGCAATCCAATGCAACAGCAATATTTCCAAGAAAATATGTTGGAAATTAACTGTACAAATTGGGGTGGTATAATTGGGAAGGAGGAAAGGTAGGAAAAAAATGAGGGAGTCGTAACAAGTTGGACAAGAAATGTATTCACTATCCAATGTATGTAACTGTACCCCATATGTACTTCACCTTGACAATAATAAAAAAATTATATTAATCAAAGTGAGCGAGACCAAAAGAAACATATGTTGCATGGTCTCCTTCCTTTATAGTCATGAGAATGGGCCTAGGAATCTACAGGGAAACACAGTGGATAGTAAAAGACAAATCATACCACTTATACATGAAATATTATACAGGATTCTCGACATTCAAACAGTGAGACCAAAGAAGGATATTCTTAGGAGAGGATCACAAAAGCTCAATACCTATGTGCACATGATAATACAAAAGGATGTTTATTGAAGTGAACTTCAAGAAATGGAAACAAGAGATTTTTTTATTTAACTTTTTATGATTTTTCCCCTTTTGTTGTTGTTTGTGATTTCTATGCTTTTTGCCTTGTATGTAAGTTTATCTGTTTGGGGGAGAGTAAAGGGAAGTACAGAAATGGTAGAACAAAATGTGAACAAATGGAGGAGGGAAACTCATAAGATACATTGTGTTGAAAATTAATCTGTATAACTTGGGGATGGTTTGAGGCAGGGGGGGAGGGAATGGGGGAGTAAATGAAGGAAGAGGTCACTTTGTTCCAAAAGAAATGTACTCAGTACATGACCTATATAACTATAACCCCTTTGTACTTTACAAGAAAAGTAAATTAAAATAATAAAAATAAAAATTGAGAAACAGATATGAAAGAGTAATGGAGGACAAATTTCAGCAATGAATGTTATAAATGGAAGTATCACAATGTATCCCCTGGACACAATTGGTATATACTAACAAAAAATTTTAGATAAAGGTTATAAAACTAGAAAATAAAATAAATGCATCTCCCATATATTTAATATTTTACTTGGTCCTTCAGAAATACCACAGGAGCTGTTATATGGATCTTTCTATAGAACCGTCAAAGGAAAAGCTATAAAACATTTCCCAAGCAATTAAAGGGGTCAATTCAATAAAAATTAATAGCTTGAGGCACTCAACCTTTTTTCTTGGAGGCTGCCAAAACTTTCTTATTTTAATATTCCATTTCAACATCTAGGAAATGTGAATGCTATAGAGGATCCAATCACTGAACATTTCTAAAGTCACATAGGTGTATGCGCTAGGACTCATAGATTATAGGGCTTTAAAATTATATGGATCAAGAACTATTACTGTGCTGTAGAAGTGGGGCCTGACCTTGTATGTTGATTCAGCTTAAGCTCATTGAAATAATAGCACATATTTCAATGGTCAAAGATGAGAAATACATTCACATGCAAGTCATACAGTAACTATAATAATACAATAATAACTGGGCCAGAAAATTCATGGGCTGGACTGTGAAATCAGAAGCTGATATGTAGAAATGCTGTCTGAATTGGGTTTTCTGAAAGGACCCTAAGGTGTTTACTACTGAGTGAAATTTTCTTTTGTCCTTTTTTTTTTTTTTTTGTCAGTCATAGGATTTGAACTCGGGGCTGGGATTCTCTCTGAGCTGTTTTGTTCAAGTCCAGTACTCTATCACTTTGAGCCACAGTGCCACTTGTGCTTTTGTGGTGGTTAATTGGACATAAGAGTCTCACAGAATTTCCTGCTCAGACTAGCTGTTGATCTGTGATCATCAGACCTCAAGCTCGTGAATAGCTAAATGTACTGGTGTGAACAACTAATGCCTGGCTGAAATTTTCTTGTGACCTATGTGTTAATAATTTCCAAGCCTTTTTATTTGTCATTGGAGACATATGAAACCTAAGTTCTCCTGGGATAGTGTTCTAATATTTACCTGTAGGCCAATATATATTGGCTGCTAACTCTTTCAGAAGAGTCAATTAAAAAATTTCAAAACTGAATAAGTTGGTTAAGATTGCTCCTTTCCCAGTTCTGTTTTGCCCCTTTTTAGCCTTCTGTCTTTCAATCAGGCTGATTATCTTGCAACGACTGTTGCAACTTTAGACTCAAAAGAAAAGCTCTAAATTACTATGAATGGGTGATGATCAAGGATATTATACTTGAGTTCCTGTCTAATTGAATGTAATGGCACTTGAGAATACAGATGTTCTCATCCTTTGACATCGCCAGGCATCCTTTTCGGAAGGGTGAATGGAAAGGTGCGAAAATGAAGGCCATGGGTATTGTTGGGCTCAAAGTGTCATTCCAGGAGCATGGCAGGTGTTAGTTCTATTGTGCAAGGCAAGGTTTGAATCATCCACATGGCATTTTTGTTGAGTTTTAGAGGAAATATTGGCAAAGCAGAACCATTCTAGAGGGTGGCAAGCCACGAAAACAGAAAATCTGCCTGATAAAGAAGAATTTTGGGTGGGACACCATATTGAGGAAATGTGACAATATTTGCTAATATATGGTAGTTCATTTCTCTTACCAAACAGAACTCTGGTCCAAGAGTGGAAGTGAGTAGGGAATAAATCTCTATTGAAAATAAGAAGTCCTCCACCACACACATAGTTGTGTCACATAATTTCCTTTTATTTGCTGGCGTCATCATCCTTGATAGAATTCAGCAGTTAGTAGTAGAGATCAGTTCTTGCCTAGACCACACTTAACTAACTTCCATCTTGAAACAACTTCTAAAGTCCAGAATGTTCCCTTCCTTAGCTTATTCTGGTCTTTTGAGATCTTGCTGACTTTTTAAAATGGGATGTTTCTTGCTCAGCACGTTCAATAAAACCCGCTTGTGTAAGAAATGCACCCATCCCTCCAAAAAGACTCACACGATAAGTACAATCTTAAGTACCGATTATGTGTCAAGCCTGTGCTAGGCACACGCAAAGTATTTTGTTGACAGTTGATCATCTGTGAGAACTTATAATGACATTGTGATGTTAGCAGGTGTGTGGAGAAGCAGGGTATATGGAGGAAAGAAGAGATGGATCTGTATTTTTCCCAGTGTGTTGAAGGAAATGTTGAAGGAAATGAAGGAAGGGAAAGGAAACAGTCCCATGACTACTTGCTCAAGGCGCTGTACAAAGTCTTTTGGCATTTTGTTAGTAGATTGATGGGTAGCCAACATCTACGCCCATTGTTACTGTACATCCCTTATGCATGACTGGCCTTTTAAATAAACTTTCTGGAGATCAGCTTGACATTGCAGGCTATGTGAAATTTTGCCTGGGATTGAATAAAAATGGGTATTTCTTGGAATTTTTTAATAGAATACAGGAGACAGAATCATCATTATTTTTTTGAAAAATAACTTTTGCCATAAAGACCACTAGTTTGCGAGCAGAGGCAGATCTGGTCTCTGGTCATCTTCTATTCCCTCAGGCTCCTCTGCGGATTCTGTTGTTGCCTCATTCACGGTCTTTCTCTTGGGTGGTCAGATGTTACAAAGGGCATCACACATCTCTGTCTTGCTTTGGGCCTGGACACACTGATCTTTTTGTTACAATAGGGTTGGTCACCTCGAACTCAACCCTGTGAAAGGTCTGAGGAAATGTGGTTGGAGATGACAACCATGTGACAGATTGCTGTCAGTTCAAGGCCGGTTCCTTGTCAGGGTTGAAAGGAATGACAGGATTATGGTCCCTGGGAAGAGCTCACAGGGGCCTTTCTCAGGGCCAAGGGCACATGGCTTATTCCATGGGGATCATTACACAATAATCATTACACAATATGCAGTACTCGATTCCTAAGGCCTTGATGGTGCGGGGACGTTGATTTTGACTTCCTCTCCTGTTTTTGGCTATGTTTATAATTCCTAACATAGTCACTTGGAAAGAGTTGGTAGATAACTTCTCCGGGCCCCTCCCGTGATTCCATCCCTTCTCCTTCTGTGTGAAAACTCATTTTGTAATTTAAACACAAAGAGCAGTTCAATCACCTGTCACTCATGGTCTCAATTACTTGTGGTAATATTTATTTAGCTGCTCTACTGTGGTGGCACTTACTAAAAAATTCATAGAGAATATTAATCAGCTATAATATTATGATAGTATTACCATATTACTGTACAACATTATAAAACAGATTCACAGCAGAGTGTGCTTAGAAAATTTCTAAGTACTCTATGCAAGCATTTAGGTTCTTGACCTACTTAAATATTCATTACACTAACTTAATTCATTTAGTAATTATTTTCAGATCATATATATAATATGATTTCCCAGTAGTATTTCCAGGGGCTTATATACATATGCTTAATGTAATGTTGTGGGGTTTGTTTTTTTTTTTTGCCAGTTCTGAGGCTTGAAATCAAAGCCTTAGCACTGTCCCTGAGATGCTTTTGTTCAAGGCTAGCACTCTACTATTTGAGCCACAGCACTACTTCCAGCTTTTTCTGTTTATGTGGTGGGGAGGAATGGAAGCCAGGGCTTCATGCATGCTAGGCAAGCACTCTGCTGCTAAGCCACATTGCCATTCTAACATCTTGGGTCTATTTATGAATTGTTCATTGTGCCAGTCCTGAGGCTTGAACTCAGGGCTTGGGTGCTGTCCTTGTACTTTTGTGCTCAAGACTAGTAGTCTACCATTCGAACCATAGGTCCACTTCCAGTTTTTTTGGTAGTTATTTGGAGATGAGTCTCACAAACTTTCCTGCCTGGCTGGCTTTGAGCTGTGATTCTCAGCTCATAGACTCCTGAGAAGTTGAGGATTACAGGTGTGAGCCACTGGCACTTAGCAGCTATTTTTTTTTGTTTTAAAATCTGATTGGAAAGATAATTTACAATATTTTAAGTGATGGACTGTTTTTCCTAAGTCAAGTATTTTGACATATTTTCTAGGTAAACAGTCATGTTGATGTAAAATATTACATGGAAATATGTTTATGTGTTTATTATGTGGAAGACAGCAATTTGCTTTCTATAATTGTTCATTCAATTGTGAAAAGCCTTTTCCTTCTGTAAATCAGTCTAAAGCTACAAAATAAGTCCTGAACTATTAGAATCTTATTAAACCATGTTTTGGGCACTCTCTCTCTCTTCTCCTCTCCTCTCCTCTCTTCTCCTCTCCTCTCCTCCCCTTCCCTCCCTTCCCTTCCTGTCCCCTCTCCTCTCCTCTCCTTTCTTCTCCTCTCCTCTCCTCCCCTCCCCTCCTCTCTTCTCCCCTTCCCTCCCCTCCCCTTCCATCCCCTCTCCTCCTCTCTCCTCTCCTCTCTTCTCACACCACCTCTAGTAACAAGGTTTGAATTCAAGGCTTCATCCTGCCATGTATGCCCGCTCAGCTGCTACTTTGCCACTTACACATCTAGCCCAGCATTTCACTGGTTAATTGGAGATGGAGTCTTTTGGACTTTACTGCTTGGGCTGGCTTTGAACCCTGATCCTCTGGATCTCAGCTTGCTGAGTAACCAGATTTACAGGCATGAACCCCAGCTGCCTGGCTAAATCATGTGTTTTAATTTTAACCTGTTTTGTTATGTTCAACGTACACAGCTTAGAAATATGTGATGACAGTAATTTGTATGCAGCAAACTACATTATTCCTAGAGAATTAGAGAATTAGAGGACACATTTTGGTCATGAGGATTTTTTTAAAAAATAGATGAGTAGAACCCTTGAAATGACAATTAAAAAAATAAGATGGCCCAATATGTATATGAGGAAGTATGATGTAAAACACAATTTAATGAGTTGTATGGTCCTAGATGCTATGAATTCTGAGGATCCAACAATGAGGTGTGAGCTTTCATACAGCTCAGCTTTCTAAAAATTGCTGTTAATTGATTTTACATTAATTATCTCATTTCATTGCTAGAACAACCTGAATATTAGATCGGGTAAGTGTTGAAATCATAATTTGCATATAAGAAACATAGCCTAATGTATGAAACTGTAACCCATCTGTACATCACTTTGACAATAAATAAGTAATTATTACAAAAAAAGAAAAGGAAAACACATAGAGAGGCTGCTGGCTACTCCAAGTGGAGGTGATGGTGTCTTTCTAATTATAAGGCACATGGTAGCTGTGAGGATTATTCTAAAAAAAGTTTGCTGATCAAAGATGGCCTTTAGAACTTTTGATAACATTGAAAATTACTAGGTCAATCATGATTGCTCTCAACCAACTAATTATGCTATTTAGAAGTAACAATTATTCGAGAGGATATCATCTTGACAGCATTTTCTATTTTCTGAAAAAAAAAAAGAAATGTAAGGTTAGACTCCGTTTCTCTATACTGATGATGATGTAGGAGCTCAATGTAGTTCAGTGCCAATGTGATCTTTTTAAATACCACCTATGAAGTTCTGCCTAATGCTTTGCTCATTTGAGCTAAATTTAAAAATTCAAATGCGAGGGGCTTTTAAAAAATAAGTAAGGAATATATTTCTAACAAATGTTTAATCTCTTATTGGAAAACTAGCACTTTGTTGATTCTTTGTTTTTGTTATTGTTTGTGTTGCATGAACGCAGGTGCTGTCCCTGAGTTCATTCACTCTCTTCCTCTCTCTCTCACTTACTCTTTCTTTTATCCTCTTTCCTTCCTTCCTTCCTTCCTTCCTTCCTTCCTTCCTTCCTTCCTTCCTTCCTTCCTTCGTTCCTTTGCCAGTCCTGGACTCAGGTCCTGAGCAAAGTTGCCCGCAGTTTTTTTTTTTTGCTCAAGGCTACCACACTACCACTTGAGCCATTGCTCCACTTTTTGCTTTTTTCTATATATGTGGTGCTGAGGAACCGAACCCATGGTTTCATGTATACAAGGCAAGCACTCTACCACTAGGCCATATTCCCAGCCCTTCTTCCTTTCTTTTCAAGGCTAGTCCTCTGTCACTGTGAACCACACTGCCACATCCAGGTGTTTGTTTTCCTTTTTGTTTTGTAGTTAACTGGAGATGAGACTCTTTAAGAGACATTCTTGTCCTCATTGGCATTAAACCATGATCCTCAAAGCTCTGCCTCTTGAGTAGCTAGGATGACAGACAGGCATGAGCCACCAGCACCTGCACATTGGGACACTTCTAAAATGTAGATCTTATGCTTAAATACCTCTTCTCCACTGCCTTATGGAAGGAGCCCAAGTTGACCCCAGCCTTTTTAAAATTTTCCTAATACTTATAGCATTCAGCAATAGGAATTCCTGGTTTCTAGAAACTTGTTTTCTTCCTGCATTTCTGTCTCTGTCTCTTCTTCCTGGAATCTTCCCCATTCATGTCTGCCTGTCAAATGGCTACCCAGCCTTAATGACCTACACAGACGTCAAGTTGAAATGATAAGCATTCTCTTAAATCCTCCAGGTAGATCAGAAGCTGTGCTAGTACTGGTTATATTGCTCTTCCTAATAATGCCACATAATTCACAACCAGTTTGTTTCTGAGCTGGTCTGCCTCCCTTGTGTCTTCCTCTATAGCACATTTGTATCAGAGTTCTATGGAGAGTTGGGAAACAGATCTCAATGAATTCGTGTTCCAATAGGAGGTGATTTGGTTCATTCTAGCTGATACCTCTATTGTCTATATCTATTAGATAATGGGGTTGGGTTCAAGGACTTCCAAATGTCATTCTTGCCTTCAAATTTGGCCTTGTAAAACAATTTATTTTAATAATAGGACACGAAGTTTACATTCTGTTATATTTTGTTAATGGAGATACTGTAATACTTTTTTTTTAAATCTTGAAGTCTTTGTACAAAGGAGTTGTATTCACCATATCAGTTGAGTACAATGCATCCCCTTCCTTCATTCTCCCCATCTCTCCTAGCCTCATGACTTGCCTCAGCTTTCTTATCCTTAAAAGATATGTACAAAGTACACCACGTGTGGGTAGAGATGTTACAGGTTGAACAATACTGAAACATATTGCATCTGAGAATGAAGATGGCAAAACAAAACTCAGTGAAAGCTATTGAGTAATAGGGGTTGAGAGGGCAGGGAATGTGAGAGTAAAGAAGGATTAATTTAACATACTGTATCATCATTTATAAAATCTCTTTTAAAAGGTGCTAAATTGAAGAGCTCTTTTTCTGCAAGTAGTGTTTGCAGTAAAAACGTTGTTCGAATTTTGAGATGATTTTCCCCTTTTTATTAATGTTGGGGATTATTATGGCCTGGGAAAGGCTGCCCTTCCACCAGCCTTGGGACAATGGAAGTCCCTCCCACCTTCTGGCCTCCACCCCTTGGGAGGTGAACACATGCGTGCCACCATGATGCGGTTGTCCCGCCCACAAAGGGAAGTTTCGTGATGTCACTTGATGGACATGCTCCCTAGCCTATGACTGGCCCTTTGGCCAGCCCCCTTTCTTTCCCGCCATTACTTCTATATAAGTGCCCTTCCATATTAAAGTCTTTGAGACGCTTCCCACCACCGCAGCGTGTCCCTGATGCCTTCCTTTTCGCCTCCGCCCTCGGTAACATGTGGGGGGACGGGGGGAGGGGGAAGCTTCAGCAACCCGTCCTCAACTTAGCGCTTGCCATGTGAGCACGCCTTTGGCCTTCCGCTGGCGGAGGGCCAGGCTGAGTGCTCTTTCATAGAGTTTGTGGTTACCATTCTCCCCGTGGGGGGGGAGAAAGGGATCGTCCAGATCCCAACATAAATGGCGCCCAGACGGGGACCGAATCGTACGGCCGAGAATTTCGGGGTACAGTATCCCCACAGATTCTGCTAAGTAGGGTTTTAGAGGAGGGTCCTGCCCATCCAGACGGGGCAGAAGCATGGAGATAAGACAGGCTCGCGGGACGCGGCCAGAGAGTTGGCCCGCCATGGCGATTTGGCGCCAGGCGGCGGAGGGGAGCGGGGCGCGCCTCCCGCGGAAATGTGTCAGTGCCAGAGTGAGAGGACGGTGACCCCGGGCTGGGGTCGGTTCTGCTCTGCGCGCCCCGGGCCAGATGGCGGTCCCGGCACCCGCAGTGGTGCTTGAGAAACAGTGGGTGGCCGAGCGCCGGAGGGGTTTGGCTTGCGTGGGGCTGAGCGTGGAGTACACTGGGCTCCGCGCCGCCCCGGGTTTGCGAGCTGTGTGCGCTGGGGCCCACGTGGCCCCGGGCGGGGTACCAGGCGTCTTTTGCGGGTATCATTTGGGCAGCCGATTGTGGCGGGCCGAGCACGGCGTGGCAGAAGCGCGGTTCCGCCATGTGGGAAGCTGTGGCCCCAGCCTGCGGATAGAGTTAAAAAAAAAAAAAAGGCGTGGCGTGCAGTTTAGGCGGTCCCCGCTGGGGTGCGTGGGCGGCAGCGGCGGGGCGGCGGCAGCCCCGGAGTGGCTGGACCTGCTGCAGCCCGGCAAACTGCTTTATGCCCGCCGATGGTCGTTAAGCTCAGAAATTCGGGGTGAGTTGGTTGAATCCTGATTTCTCTGACTTAACACACACGTGGAGTACAATGGGGCACGCCATATTGGAGGCGGGGCCCCACCCATTCCCCCCAGGTGAGGGGCGTGCCAGACTCCCCTGGGCTGGCCGATTGCGCTGCAGCTGAGAGAGGCAAGCACCCTGCTGTGCTTGCCTGCACGTTTTCTCTCTGTGTCAGACTTACAGCTGCAGACAGGGTTGGAGCCAGGAAAGTCTCAAATTATAAACTAAAATGGAATATTAAAAGGAAAACAAAGAGTTTTGATACAGCAATAGGTAATTGGATTGAACTTCCATGTTTACCAGTTCAAAGATATAAAATCAACTGGAGTTTTTCTAGATGGATAAAAGGGTTTGCTTGTCCACTGTGATTTAAAAATTGTCATGTTGGAGTGTGTAATTAACAGGTTTCCCTTTTGTTTTTTATTCAACCACGTGGTTCTATTATGGGCAAATTAATATCATTTGCTGCTGGAATTCCAGAAAATTTAAATGGCCAATCAAAGCAATTTTAAAGAGCGCTCAGGTATTTTTGTGTGTGTGTGTGTGTGCGCGCGCGTGTGGTTGTTGGTAAGATTTAAAGCATAACAATAGGTTTCCATCCCAATGTTCGATGCAGATAAAGGTGCCTATAAAAATTTCCATAAGGTTCAAATATGTAACATGTGGTAAAAGTACACCAGTATGTTATTTTATATTCAGTGTGTTTCCATAAGGTTCAAATATGCAGCATGTGGTAAAAGCACAATGGTATAAAATCAGCATGTTATTTTATACTCAGTGTGTTAAAAGTTAAGTGTGCATCTAGTCCTTAACGACTCTTTGGCATAAATTAAGATTTTACCTTCCCATTTTCTCTCCTGTGTTCTCATAAACTCTCAAGATCAAGGAATTGAGATTGCTTCATACAAATGTGACTATTAACCTCAGCTTTCCTGACCCAGGATTGATATATTGCTTTATAGGATACAGGTGGAAAGATGTGCCAGCCGCATGGACGGTGGCAGCCCATGGATACGGGAAGCTGCCACCACAGTCTGTTCCCAGACTGCCTGGTTTCACTACTAATGATTCTTTGCTCTCTCTCCCATTGGAAGCTGCTCGAATGATTTATGAGCCTTGTGAGGATGTGAGTAGTTCCATCCTAACAGTTACTCCAGGTTGAATCACCATAGTTATGTTAGTGGTCACAGCTAGCCAGGTAAAATTTTGTGATTAAGAAAGTCTTTGAATTTTGTGATTAAGAAAGTCTTTAAATTTTGTGATTAAGAAAGTCTTTTCACCCTGCTTAAACCAGAAGGGCATCGATATACCAGAGCCAAAATGCTGAAAAAATTTTAAACACCCTAACCAATCTATATAGAAATTTTGCAGGCAACCCAGAGCAAGATGTGAGCAAGAGATGCCACTACAGCCTTGCCTAGAGTTCCCCATCGCATGGCATGGAACTTGCCAAATGGGGATGAGGGACGCAGCCACTTCCGAGACTGAGGATTCCACAATGCTTTAACCCTTTGCCCTTGGTTGTCATTTATCTGTGTTCTCTTTCACTTGCCAGTGGGGTTCAATGGCGTGATTCAAGTTGATGGCATGTAAATCTCATGTTCTCTAAGTGTTATAGCCAAACCTTCACAAGCAGTTTTGGTCAGTTCTCAACGAGTACAAATGGATTATCTCTGTTGTGTTTTTTTCCTTGTTGCTCAATTGGGAATAAAAAGGGCTTGTAGGACTATGACTCCCTGGATAGTTCAAAGCCAGCCCGGGCAAAAGGAAAAAATCTCTCCAAAATCCCACCTCCCAGTTAGAACAGCAAAGAGCCAGATTGAGAGCTCAACCACAGAGAGCGAGCAATAGGCTGAAGCAGCACCGTGACTCAAGTGGTAGAGCACTAGCCTTGAACAAAAGTGCTCATGGACAGTGCTCAGGCCCCGAGTTCAAACGCGGATGGAAAAATGCAATTCCAGCTACAAACGTTAAAATTCCTGGGACTTAGCCAGTCCAGGAGACGGAAAGGTGGAGTGGAGTGAGAGGAGAATGGTGCCATATTATCCTAAAGGGAGCTGCCTTGTTTCACCCTTTCAAAATGGAACAGAGCCGGGAAATCAAGAGAGATAATTCCTGTCCATTTTCTTCTTTTCTGCCAGTTGTATATAGGTGTATATATATATATATATATATATATATATATATATATTATTTATTTATTTATTTAATTATTTTGCCTCTGACTGGCTATGCCAAACCAGTTTTCTATCATTAAACACTTCTTTCAGTCGTTTCTCCTTACTCGTTCACTTTACAATTGGGTTTATGCTCCAAAAGGGAACTGTTCCTGGCTTATGCCAGGGTGTGTTCTATGCCATTCATGCCAACCAGCTCTGAGAACTTGTCGATACTTTGCCTGACCTTTTCAAAAGTGTCTTTTGACAGAATAACATCTCTTGCTGAGATCACCAATGGGGAATTTGCCATTCACAGTCGTCACCCTAACACAGGCCTGAACCCTGGAGGCACCAGCCTTGGAAACTTCTGGGTATGCCCAAAGATACAGGAGGGGATGGAGAAAATAGCACTCTCTGGCCCCAGTGACCATCCTCATGGTAATGATGGGGACTTTTTGCCAACTACACCGGACTGCCAGGCTGGACCAGGGGCCCTTGATTTACGTCGCCCCCTTGGACACAGGAAGTAGCTACAGAAGATGAGACCTCCACCCATACTCCCTGCCTGGTGGCCGCTAGTGTTATAATTAAAAAAAAAAGGGGGGGGGGGAGGTATTCCCCAGGACTAATTAAGGATTCCCTAGGATTAATTAAGGATGGTTATGCTTATGTTAATTATCCAGAAATTTTAAATCATCCCGAATCAGTGTGGGATGGAGTACAGTATAAGTGTTTTTCCAGATTGGAAAATTAAACCCAGAGCACCCGCTCTGGAGAAATGTTTTCTTGTTCTCTCCAGGAAAAGGAGGACCATGTTGGACTTCTGCTCTCCCAGGAAAATATGGAAAGTAGGACTGCCTACGGTAGGAGGCAACCAAGCTTCCTTTCCTTGTTTGCTTTCTAGATTCCTTCTTGAGCATCTCATGGCTCATGGAAAGTAGGACTGCCTACGGTAGGAGGGCAACCAAGCTTCCTTTCCTTGTTTGCTTTCTAGATTCCTTCTTGAGCATCTCATGTCTCATGGAAAGTAGGACTGCCTACGGTAGGAGGCAACCAAGCTTCCTTTCCTTGTTTGCTTTCTAGATTCCTTCTTGAGCGTCTCATGGCTCAATGTTTTGCTGGGGCAATACTGCCTACAGCGTCACACAAAGAAACTAAAGGAATTTTGCACCATTCTTCTTCCTTTCCTCTCCCCCTGCTGCTAGACTTGGGGAGTCCCGTTGGAAAGAAAATAGGAGCTGAGGGTATTGACACTCAACCCCAATGTTTTATGATAGAAATGTTTAAAAAAGTAAATGCAAAGGTTTAACACCTTGGCTTCAATGTTTATATAAAGAATGTTCACTAATCACTTATGTTTGAGTTATCAGCTACTGTGAACTGCCGGGGAATGCCAGAGTTTCAGCTTCTACCTCACCAGCAAAAGAGGGCACCTTCCTGCACTTGGCAGAAACCAGCGGAGGATTCCGACTTCTGGACATAGCCAGATGGATGGACCCTTACCCCTCACCCCAGTTTTGTGGAAGGGGCCCCACAGATCTTATGTCAGCATTTGCCTTATGCCCACACATGCCATGTGTTTACAGCATCCCCTGCTCATTAAAAAAAAAACAAAAAGGGGGAGATGTTGGGGATTATTATGGCCTGGGAAAGGCTGCCCTTCCACCAGCCTTGGGGACAATGGAAGTCCCTCCCACCTTCTGGTCTCCACCCCTTGGGAGGTGAACACGTGCGTGCCACCATGATGCGGTTGTCCCGCCCACAAAGGGAAGTTTCGTGATGTCACTTGATGGACATGCTCCCTAGCCTATGACTGGCCCTTTGGCCAGCCCCCTTTCTTTCCCGCCATTACTTCTATATAAGTGCCCTCCATATTAAAGTCTTTGAGACGCTTCCCACCACCGCAGCGTGTCCCTGATGCCTTCCTTTTCGCCTCCGCCCTCGGTAACATGTGGGGGGACCGGGGGGAGGGGAAGCTTCAGCAACCCGTCCTCAACTTAGCAATTGCCCATGTGAGCACGCCTTTGGCCTTCCGCTGGCGGAGGGCCAGGCTGAGTGCTCTTTCATAGAGTTTGTGGTTACAATTCTCCCCGTGTGGGGGGAGAAAGGGATCGTCCAGATCCCAACAATTAATATTAAATTTAGTACAAATATTGTAAAAGTTAAATAATTTTCCCCCAGACTCTCAATGTTCGATCTTATAATGTGAAATAGAAAGGAAATCAGCATGCAGAGTAACTATGTTGTGAAGGTTTGAAAATAATTATATATATAAATAAATGTACTCCCTTGAAAGACACTGGTCAAATTTCTCTTCTGCAAAGTTCATAGTATATGATGTGACAGTACTATTTAATATAATAACTACAGAGGTTTAGTAAATGTTGCCCTCCAAAGAAAAAATCCAAGATGGTAGATGGGATTTTCACATTACGGTGAGTACAGTGTTGAAGTAGACATAGTTGGTCTCCTGGGTGTGCTTTATCACTAAATGCAAGAGCTCCACTCACCTAATTTATTTTAGCAAGGGAAAGACTATGCTCTTGAATAGACACTTAGGTCAGAGAAAATACGTTCAAAAGAGTTAGTTTCAGCTAGGTAAAGTAGGATTTGGTACACTCGGCATTTTCTCTTCCAATTTTTTCTAGCAGCCAGCATTATTTTTAATGACCTTCATTAATTTTTACAAATCAGCACTGCTTATCCATGTTCTTAAAGATTTTTGCACTTAAATGTTTTGGAGTACATACCGGTAACATAAATAGTGCCATATTCATAATGTGTCTAAAATAGTATGCTGGTTATTTCCCCCCACTTAGGTAGCATTGGTGTAGCCAGTAGAAAGGACTCAGTTGGAGGATCAGAATTGTTGGAAAGTCTGGCTCCACTGTTAATGAGTAGTTTAGGATTGGAAGGTCTTTAAGTGCTTCCAGCCTAAGTTACCTACTCCATCAAAAATAGAAAGAGAAGCGCCTCTTGATGATTAGCAATACTGCATGGAGCTCTCTAGAACTAATACAGCATCTAAGGAATTAAGTCTATAATCACTGCCATAGAATGACGCTAGTTAAGAGGTATGTTATTATGGTCTTCAGAGTCAAAGTTTTAATGAAAGAATTGTATGCTACAGGTTTTCCAGTGCCCAGCCCATGTTAGTCTTAATAAATACTAAAGAACTGAGTTAGTAAAATGGTGTGCAAAGAATGTTTACTTGAGCGTCTCATTGGTGCCATATGGTATAAATATGAGTAGGATAACTGCAAAGAAGCTTCAGAGTGGAGAAGTATCCAAATATCCTCAAATTCTCGAGCTGTCCAGAAAAAGAACTTGGCTCCATTCTCCAGAAAGTTCCAACAGAGGAACTTGCCTCCCAAGGCTTCGGCTGAGGATAGACATGGTTTCAGGGGAAGGTGGTCACTTCCAGGAAGGTCCCACTCTGGTGGAAAATGGTCTCCTTGTAAGGGCAGGAGTCCTGTGGGGCCTCATTCGTTGTGGAACCTTACTAAAACCTGGCTGGCCTCGCCTGAGCAGGGGAAAACACGCCATGTTTAGCATTTACTCAACTTTGCTCATTCATACTAGGGTATCATGATGGACCCTGAGTCTTTTTCTGTTTCATTAATTATTGAATTAGGTTTGCGTGTATCTTTACATGTTTCATTTTAGAGTATGTTGTGCCTGTTGGGTGCTTGAATTCAGGGCCTGGGAGTGGTCTGAATTTTTACTTTTTTAAAATCAAGATAAGTGCTCTACCACATGAGCCACAGCTCTACTCAGAGGCTTTTTTTTTTTTTTGACTGGTTACTTGGTGATAACAGGCTCACAGTCTTACTGGTAGGGCTGGCTTCAAACAGCAACCCTCAGCTCTCAGCCTCCTCAGTAGCTGGAGTGTAAGCATGAGCCAATGGTGCCTAGCATATTTTGTTAGTTTTTGAGAAATAGCTCATACAGGTTAATTGAAAAGCAGTAAAAAATTATTTTTTCTTATTCTTTAATGAAACAGCTTACTTAACAAAAAGAAATTCCAGAACAGGTATCTTGTGTGTTATGGAGAGGTGGTCTATGTCCATGCATAACAGTGGCTTGTTTTGCTCGCTTTGCATTCTTGGATACTAGACATTGCTTTCCACCTCAACAGCCATACTTTACGGTATGATATATATATATATATATGTATATATATATATATATGTATATATATATATATGTATGTATTACTACATACGTAGGAATCATGAGGATGTGGGCATACATTCTTTTTCTAGCAGAGTTATTTTGTATAATGAAGTATTTTCTCTGCAGAGAAATCAAAGGAAAACGGTAAATGCTAAAATTATTGCAGATGTTCTTTAGTCACCCAAATCTCTTGATGCTGATGCTATTTCCTCTGCATTGTTGCGTGTTCTCCTTGTAATATGTTACAGATAGAAAAGCTTTTTTTTCTGGAAAAAAAAATGCTCCGAAGTGAATTTTCAATCAGTGTGACAACTTAATTGCAGTCCAAATTTTATGGTGAAATAATTTCAACATTTGAAAGTTTTAGATTTTTCCCCGAAATAATTTCTTGTTCCATGTACAGTTTTTCCATTACTAATGAAGTGATCCTGATGAATTTGTGTCAGAAATAAGGAAAGTCGCAATGGGCTAGATCCAAACAGCAGATGAACAGTAAGAACAGGACTCCAGTTCTCTTAGGCTGCGTCATCCAATGCTATCCATAAGGCAGATACAGGAAGTTATGCTGACTCAAGAAAAAGAGCAAAGAATTAAACATTTTCTTATGCTGAAAATTACAATGGGATTTTATTTAGTTTGTTCAAGAACACTGTGAACATTTTTTTTGAGCTTTTCTCTAGTTTCCTTATTTTGTGGTGGTCTTCAGATTACTAGATCTATACAAATCAACATGAATAAAGAACATTTACTGTTCTGAATTGAAATAGGTTGTTTGTTTGTTAGCTACGACTTACCTTTAAGGTCGCTAGAGGATTTAATTTGACTTGTATTTTAGACTTCATTTTTAATGAGTAGAAATTATACTGGAAGGCAGGGTCTGGCTGTGTTGCCTTGGCTGGTATTAAGGCAAAGTGCTCAATCAATTCTTCTGTCTCAGAGTCTGGAGTCACTGGGTCTGAAATGTGAGCCCCGGTGCCCCAATACCCAGCTTCATTGCATTTCCTTATTTTCCCAGGTATAGGGATGAGAATTTGATTGTGTTTGTCACTGAGTGACAAAAGAATTGGGAGTGTGTTTCATCTTCCCCCTCTTCTCTCTCCTTCTCTTCACCTCTCCTTTGTCTTCCCATCCCCTTCTCCCTTCCTTCCTTTCCTATTCCTCTCCCCTCCTTCTCTTGTCCCTTCCCCTTTCTCTCCCTCTCTTTCCCCTTGCCCCTCTTCTGTTACCTTCTCTCCCCCTCTCCAGCTTTCTTCTTTTTCTTTTCTTTTTTTTTTTTTTGGCCAGTCCTAGGCCATGAACTCAGGGCCTGAGCACTGTCCCTGGCTTCTTCCTGCTCAAGGCTAGCACTCTGCCACTTGAGCCACAGCGCCACTTCTGGCCATTTTCTGTATATGTGGTGCTGAGGAATCGAACCCAGGGCCTCATGTACACGAGGCAAGCACTCTGCCACTAGGCCATATCCCCAGCCCTCTTATTCTTTTCTTGCAGCACTGGGAATCAAACCCAGGGTCTTGAGCATGCTAGGCCAACCCAAATGGAGTTTTTTCTGATATTATATTTGGAAAAAATGACTGTGTTTTTCAAATATTGTTAATCCCCTAAAATTCTCATCCCCCAAACACAATAATCCCAAACCCTATGGAAGTTCACAGCCAATTAAACTAGTTGTAGTTGAGTATTTGAGTTTGTTCTTCTCCATCATGAGATTTAGGATGACCTCAGATGTGGGCCATGCAGTTAATCTGACAAAGGCACGGGCCATACCAGCCTGGAGAGGACTTCCAGAAGCAGGTTGTCCAGAGTCTGGCTTGACATTATTATAACTAGATTATAACTGTAATTTTGGGTTGGTTTTCATCAGACGATGACATGCAATTCAGCTATACAGAAAGAAATGTGTATCCACAATTTTTGGTCATGTACTGTGGCTGAGAATAGCCTGTGGTTTTTTTCTCCTCAACAATGAATACTGTTTCAGATGGTAGTTAAGATGATCATATTAATTAGTATGAGGGCATCTCTGTAGTTATGAAATCTAGTCCTAGGTCATTAGGACAACATCCTCTGTTCACCATATCTTACAAACTTTAGTACCAAGAACATAAAAGTCTCTGGGATATTTTTAGGATGTTGGAGGTTACACATTAGAAGCCATAAGTTTAATAGGGGCATTGTCTCTTCAGAAGAGTCTGTCTATCACATGTGAAGATTTCTAAACCTCCCATGCCTTTGCCACATCATGGCGATGAATCCTAAAGTTGGTATTCTCAAGTTATTTCTAAGTTTTCAACATAGTTCCACTGATAGTAAGAAACATTAGAACTTCCTATTATTTCACGTATACACCACAGCAAAGAAACATAGGCAAAGGTAGGACCCAGGATCAATGCCTGTAACCCTAGCTTCTCAGGAGGGTGAGATCTGAGGATTGCAGTTTGAAGCTACTTGGGGCAAGAAAGCTTATGAGACTCTTATCTCCAATAAACTACTCAGAAAAATCTGGAAATGGCACTGTGGCTCATGTGGTAGAATGCCAGCCTTGTACAAAAGTTGCTTGGTACAGTGCCCAGAGTTCAAGTCCCAGGACAAACAAAAACAAAAATCTCATGCAAGTGTAAGAATTTATTGATTTGGTATGGATTTATTGTAATAAACACGTATAAAGACAATATCATTGTTGAAAAAGACTAAAGAGAAATCAGTGTCAATGTGTTTGAAGAAAATGGGGTCATTTGATGTTTAAATCTGCCTTTGGCCTTTTTTATTGCATACAAGTTGTCTAGTCTGACATGTTAGGTTGTGTTGGATGCTCTGCTCCCGTTCTCTAATGGTACCAAATAGGGTAATAGATTAGAACTGGGAGAGATGAGCAGCTACAGCTCATATTTGCCTTGAAATCTTGAGCATTTTCTGATTAAATCCTGGGATGATCAGTGAGTCAACTTTGCTCAGCATACTAAACCATGATTTTCCCCCCCATCTTGGTGACATGGTTGAAATTGTAAATATCAAGTGTGTTTGAACAAGAGCATGATCCATAGACCTGGATCTGAACCTACTTCACATATGCCTTATTACAAGAAGACATTATAAATCGCCTAACTAGAAATTAGAAATCTACCTTTTAGCAAGTCTATTTTGAAGTTGGAAAATAATCGTTTTCCTCTGCAAAAGAATGGTCTCTGTAGCATCCAGTGAAATGGATTATCTAATATCAGAGATACGAACCTCAGACTCACAGAAGCCAGAAGGCATTAGTCGACCTTGTGCTGGGCTTAATGGGATAGCTTTTTAGAAGAATTTGGCCAACAGCACACAAGTCTAGCTGGGGCATTATAAATCTAGAATGGCTCAGGATGAATTTAACCTCACTCCCCGACCCATCTTCTTCTCCTGTGTCTCCCAGTGATTGGTGTCATTGTCCAAACCAGACTGAAGTTGCCTCTTTAAATTTTAATTTTGGAAAAAATGGGATTAAGTGGTGAAAGGTGCCAGAGAAAATGATGAATAATGGAAATAGGTAGTAACTACTGGCCTGTGTACATGTTAAATAATTGTTTATGTGAATGTAAGCACTTAGAATTTACAAATGAATATCTTTCATAGTTGATTTCATTTCTGTGGCAATCTTAACTCCAGTCCTAAGGCACACAAAAATATGAGTGAGACTGAACTGTTCTTGATTACTGATGTGACTCTACTGGTGTCAGTCAACAAGTGGTGAGATTCTTCTTTTGTCAAACTATTGCTGAGACTGAGCCATTGTCAAGTGTTGGTGACACATAACTGGTACCATTCCTGCGGAGTTAGAACCAGAGCAATGTCTTCTGTAATTGAAATGAATCGACTTTGCCTTGGAGCTTTACTATACTAAATCAAACTAGAGATGGATGAACAGGAAATACTCTTCTGTCTCAGTGACAGAAATTGTCTGTCTACAGACATTTCTCTTGGTCACTATGGCAACTACCCCTCCCCACACTTTGCTAGCCATTAAGATGTATCAAGACAGAGATGACCGTTTGCAGCATCAGGTATTTGAACTAAAAAGAGATTTGCTAGAAAGTTGGAAAGTTATTTCTTGGAGGAAAAGTGAGATCCTTAAAAACCTTAATTGACTTTTTTTCTTACTTGAAAAGTACTTTGTTTCTTTCTTCAGTGATGGTGAAGCTGTGTGTATAGGACAATCCATGCCCTTCATGCGCCTGTGTTTAGGAATCTGCTCCCTGGCAGTGCCCTGGCAGGGCAGAGTTACATAGACAAGCAAAATCTCAGTTCCTGCCACCTGGGGCAGGCAATCATAGTCAGGGAAATTAAACCTAAGGAGCAGATGGATTTCAAAGTGATTTGTAGACTTAAAAG
Source organism: Perognathus longimembris pacificus (assembly GCF_023159225.1). Classification (NCBI taxonomy): domain Eukaryota; kingdom Metazoa; phylum Chordata; class Mammalia; order Rodentia; family Heteromyidae; genus Perognathus; species Perognathus longimembris. Next base: position 5,544 of record NW_025961670.1, on the reverse strand, counting down.
TGATAGGAAAATATAGTAGTTTAAAAGTTTACCAAAGCAATCAGGGCTGGGAATGTGGCTTAGTGGTATAGTGCTTGCCTAGCATGCACGAAGCCCTGGGTTCGATTCTTCAGTACCACATAAACAGAAAAAGCCAGAAGTGATGCTGTGGCTCAACTGTTGGCATGCTAGCCTTCTGCAAAAGAAGCTCAGTGACAGTGCCCAGGTCCCTGAGTTCAAGCCCCAGGACTGGCAAAAAAAATTACAAGCAATAAATTAATAAGCATTACACAAAAAGTAAAAATATTCCAAATTGGTAGGCAATTGCTCTCAGAAAGAGTTCAGCGACAACGCTTCTGAAAGGGTAGTGATTGGATTTAGAATGAGTATATTTAGGAATCAGTCATTTAAGTATGACAGGCTCTTCAGAGTAGATAGTCAGAATACATGGAGAGCCTTTTAGAGGCAGAACTTGGGCAGTTTGTTGGGATCATGGCAAAGTGGCTAAAAGCATAACGTGGAGGCTAAATGTTACGTGGTACCAATACACTGTTCATGGTCCTATTTGTTGTTGTTGGGGGTTTTTGTATGACATTTAGCTGAAAAGTTAATTATAAAATCATAAAGTTAATACAATTATAACTAAAATTCATTGAGTGCTTATTCAATAGTGCAGTCAGGCACTATTTCAAGAGTTTTGCATGTTTTATTCTCTAATTATAGGGGATAAGCACTATTTTTTCTTAAAAAATTATTTCCATGTTTGCAGCTGATAAACTGAGGTACAGATAGAATAAAGTTCAGAGAGCAAGTAGTTCACAGCCACTGATCAAGTCAAGCAGATAAAGCTCATAGGTTAGTTAGTGTCATATGGGACAGCGGCTTAAAAGTAAAAAGGTGTCTAGAGAGTGTAAAGACTGGAAAAATACTGGATTTGTGACAGGGATGTGGGGGGAAATCCCTTTTGAACTCTGCACAGAAGAGTCACATGAAACTATTTTGAAGAGAAGAAGCTGGGTGAATCCAGGGCACCAACTAGAAACCATAAGACCAGGCTACAAGTTTCTCAGCTGGGGAGTAAACGTTTGAAGTAGAGTGAGGGCAGAAAGGATGGAAAGGAAGGCCTGGCAAGGGAATTCATTTGAACCCTGCTACTAATTGGTGAGGGAGAAGAAGGCATTAATGATGATTTGTATGCTTTTTTGGGTTAATGGTGATTGCATTAGCAGGTGGAGAGCCTGTTCTTTTATTGATTGAACTTCCTAATGCTGACCATTCTCAAGTACCCTTCCTTTGAAATTATCTTTCCTCCTTTGTGCTGGTGATAACTGTTGCACCTCATCTCTCCTCTCTCCCCACCCTCCTTCAGTGGTTCTTTTCTGAAGTTGGCACTCTTCACTATCCAATCTGGGACTCATTTCTTTCCCTCTCCACTATGCTACAGAGTAGATATGCTGTCCACTTAGCTTCAGTCTGAAAGCTGCACAATTTCATGGAGGAGACAGCTGGGATCCATTCCCCTCTTCACCATATTAGCTGTGGTGTGGAATAATAGTCTTTGATACTGTTTTGCTCGTGTGTGAATGTGAATGATACCTCCATAATGGAGTTTTTCAATGCACCGAGTCTAGAGAAAAGGCTCCCAACACAGTGGTCCCTTGACAAGTTTTATTTGCTCTTTTTCTTTTCTTCCCTCTTCCTCCTATCCAAATATTTCCTTTCAGTTGAAGTCACTTCCCTGATGGGGATTCCTCCTATGTTAACAGAAATAGTCATGGTTCTCGTTTGCTTGCCAAATGTTAAACTGTGCACAATCACCTTTCATAGACAAATAGCACAGCGATTGTCTTTTGGTTTCAAACATGGAATGAGTTAAAACTCTAAAAATATAAGAGATAGGAACTACAACAGAGTTATAATCATAAACGGGTTGTACGTGAAACTACTTCAGACAGAGGGGCAAAGATTTATCTTCCAGTTGGACTCCAAAATACAGCATAAAACAAGCTGTAGGAACATAATATATGAAAGATAAAAATTTCCAACCCCCTTACATATCTCGAAATTGTATTTGTACAGATGTTATGAATGATACAATAGCTGATCTTTAATGTAGAGTAGGAATTTTATTTGATGAAACAGATGGTATTGAAAAAAATTTATCTCAGCAAAGTACTGACTCATACAGAATAATATGAACTTTTTCATTTTGCAATGGGAGGGTAGATGAGCCTAAGTAAACTTGCTAAAAATGTATTAAAAAACCTAAGCTCTTCAAAATAAGCCCAGGGACAGTTCCCAGGCTATGAGCTTGAGCTCCAGGACTGGCATAATAGGAAGAGGAAGAGCAGGAGGATGTGGAGGAGGAAATGCTTAGGGTTAGCAGTATGAAGTGGGACTGTCCTGGGTTTATTTAAACTCCAGCCTTGCCATTTCCTACTTCTGTGACTTAATCCAGTTACTTAACTTCTTTGAGTCCAAGCTTTTTTCTCCATTTGAGAATAATAATATCATCATGTGGCATATGTCCTATTAAGTGGTTACCTTTATATAAAGACATTCATTCAGTGTCTAGCAGAAGATATGTAGTAAGTGCTAGATATTGTTGAAAACTGGGTGTGAAGCAGTTGCAAGCCTTACTAATTAGGTGCTCTAGGGAAGGTTTGTTAATCTTAATTGCTCAGCTTTTTTCTCTCTTTCAGCCAACCTTCTCAAACTTTCTTGTAAGAACTAAAGGAGTTGTGTGTGTGTGTATGTGTGTGTGTGCAGGGTACTTCACACTTTATCTAGCCTAAAAGAAAACTGATATAGAGTCATAAAAGAAGTTGTGTGTGGTTTTATCAACCATAATAGAAAGTTTAGACTTAATTTCAAATATTCTAAGAACACATTGGAAAGTTTTAGCTAGAAAAGTGATGTGCCATGTTTTAGAAAGATCCCCTTGATTACTGTGGTGTTGTAGAATGATTGGGATCAAGGAGTGCAATGGGAGAGCCAGGAAGCAGGTTCAGACATGCTATCAATAACTGTGATGCTCAAAACCATGAAAGAAACAGAGACATACTCACTAGACACTATGTTGAAAATTAACTATATAACTTGTGTGGGGGGAATGGAAGAAAACACAGGGAGAGAGCTTGCGGAAGGGGTGACATTGTCTAAAAAGAAATGTACTCATTACCTGACATGTTCTTGTAATCTCTCTGTACATCACCTTTTAAATAATAAAAGAATAAAAAATTACAAAAATAAAAAATACAGGATAAATAGCACCTTTTGCCATCCATAGCTATTTTCTGTATATTTACATAAAATTTCTAAAGAAAAAAAAAAACAAAAATCCTAAGCTCTTGTTCAAATATAAACATTACCTGTAAAAGGCTTTTCCCTGATTGAACTCATTTTCTTAGAGCCCATTCAGTATCTCATAGGTAGTATTCCCTCCATTTTTAATCAACCTATTTATAAAAATCTACAGGTAAAATGATACATACTTATCAAGTACAACATATTTTACACATAGAGTGGTTAAATCTAGCTAACATATGTATCGCAGATTATTATCATTTTTGTGGTGAGAACACTCAACATCTACCCTGTACTCTCAGAAGGTAGATTAAGAGTTTATGCGTAAGACCCAAATTTACAGGAGGCCTAGAGATTTAATTGCCAAGACTTCAGCAATGGTATTGGCAAATATCAAACTTAGGTCTTTGTAATTCTTAGACGTTTTGCCATGTTGCCACAAAAGCCTCATGAGCATTAAGAGGATTTCAATTGAACACTAGTCTGAAAAAATGAGGTTTTGGTGAAATTGGAAAAATAATAATAGGATGTGAGATCAAAACTCTGTAATCTTTATTCTTGATGATTCTTTCTACTCCTATTCCTCTGAAAATCTAAAACGATAGAATCTCAAAATAGATTTCAAAAATTCAATACCTCTCAAATATTCAGATGAGAATATACATGCTTCCCAGTAGTAAAGAGAGGAACAAGTAAGTTATAAGAAATAGCCCAAATGCCTATGGTCTGAAGTCCTGTCGCACTCTTATTCTTCTCATTCCATACCTGTGGCTTTAGAGTATGTTTCCTGTGATCAGCTGACAGAAGAAGAAACTGGGGCCTGCTTTACAGAACCTTCTGTGTGATATTCAGGCACCATGTAAGAGTAGATAGTTGTAGCACTTTGACTCTGTACTAGGATGACCTTGAAAGGACGCTGGTAAAGGGAAATTCTCTAGGTGGGCAGAACATTGAGCAGTGTCTCTGTTGGTTGGCTTACAGGGAGAAGGGGCAGTTGAGTGACTTTATGGATGTATGAGCTCTTGTGTGAATTGTTTGGCTAGCTGGTTAGGGACTTAGAAGAGGCATGACTGGAAAATTGGTCACAAGGAAATTGGGGGATGAGGTAGGTGGTAGAACTTGCTGAGTGGGCACAATACCAAAAGATAACCTGAGTGGAGGATGATGTTTGTAATTAAGTGAAAAGATTGCTCCTTTTTGTGGCTAGAAATCATCCTTTTTCCCATGCCACTCCTGTTCTTACACAATGGAGCCATGTGCAAAATGGCCATGAACCACTGGGTGGGGACTATGCATGGCTTCGAAAGCATGACTGACTCGCCATGCTGACCCAGCTATGGCCATTGCTGATTGCCCAGTCAGCTGACCAAAGAGATGAGTAGTGGTGGCTGATAGGGTACTGTTTTCCAGAGTGATTGAAGCTAATGATGGTGGATATATTTCTTCGGATCACTTTTGTCATAGAGCAGTATTTGTTCTTACTGGAATTCTCATTTCCTATATATACACCTTCGTTGCATGCAATGATTGTGATATATTACCATCCATGGACTTATAGAATGTTTGATCTGCCATCATGGTATTCAAATAGCATTGCTTCTGGTCAAGGGACTCACCTTCCAGCAAAGGATAGACATAATGCTCATGGTGGTAGAATTCACTGGTTTGCTATGACATCCTGCAGCTGCTGGCAGGACAGTGTGGTGGAAGACTTTGTCATGATGCCGTAAGTCCCATCAAGCCTACCAAGCTTCCCCTTATCATAGTTAGTACTCATTTCGAGTATTATTTATGCTTTTACCTCAATCAACTTTTTTTTAGTGTTTAATAAAATGCAATTAGCAGATCATCTGTTATAAAATGGTAGCTGTCAGCCCAGCGTTGGCATACTTCACTTCCCCATGGGCCAGAAAACATGACTTTCATTCTGTAGCCTTAGCCTTGATGCTGCCTGCTACAATGCCTTCTTATCTTCTGGTAGAAACACCTGCCCAACGCAAGTCATCCTGTCAGACTTGCTCCAGCCCTTGTGTTACAGTGTCATAGTTGACGTTCACAGGGACCTCTGGAGCCGCAATTCCATCCCATGGCCATTCTGCTGGGACTAGCTTGGGCCAGGTTCCTAGGCAAATTACAATTTCCACCTCCCCTCCTGCTCCATCCTCCCACATCCTGGCTGAACCCGTGTGGGACAGCTCGCCCACCGCCTCAGCCCTTGCCAGTCCTGGAAGGCGGCCGGTGTATGGATCTGCCACCTCT